>NW_007577913.1:0-10287 GCF_000690725.1 Stegastes partitus
AAGGAACATCCCTAATCATCAGTGTTGGTAGAGCTGCTGAAAGACAGGAGTTAAGAGCACGGTTTCTTTCCTAAGGTTGGCAACAGACTTCCACAAGGTCCACCCTGACCACAACCCACTGATTATTAGTGCTTCTGAGTCAGGAATATATAAACCATTCCCAGCTAAGACAGTCCAGTGAATCCAGCATGTAGCAACTGAGACATTCAAGATCTGCAGTCCCATCTTGTCTGCACTCTACAGAGACACAAATACAAAAAAAAAAACAGGGCCTCAGTAACCACCATGACATCTGCTACAAGGCCTACAATGCCTCAGACAACACAGCTCAGATAAAATCATTTAGACTGATCTGCTCTTTATTCAAGAGATGCTGCACAGACAAAGCCTACTGCATTGTCATTCTTCTCATTTTCTCTACGTTCCTTTACCATAAGAGAGAGAGAGAGAGAGAGAGAAAGAGAGGTGTAATAGCCTCCAAGCGAGATGGGCCAGGCACAGCAACAGCATGTATTTCCACACTGTTAAGCACATGAACTCGATGACCTCCCTCCCAGTCAATACAAAGCCTGACTGAAATGTTTAACCTGTCATTCTCCTGTCTCCTCTGCCTCCACATCCCCATTCCCTAATCCCGTGAACACTGAAATGCACTCATATGAATGATGCAATGTGTAATATACAATATGGATGAGAGCATGAATAAGGCATTTATTAAAATTATTTAGGCTGTTTGCATATTCTACATTCTTTAATACCTGCATAGTAGGTAAAACAACACCCCATTTAAATCTAACCTAATTCAGATTCAGAAAAAGTGATTAGAGTCAACTCATACAAGATACACAAATTATTTTTTTGCTCTTGTTGCTCTGAAATATTTCTTGCTGACCTGAAAAGTGAGGGCACGTGAAAATTAGTTTCCAGCTAATGGTACCACTGTATCATTGTATATCGTTCCTAGCAAACGAATATTAAAAGCCAGGAAGTGTGAGGAAAAAGCAATTAGAATAGCCTGCTATCTGACCCTAGCTTTAATCAACTCACATGTTTTTTTTCAATGACACGGAAAATGTGCCCCAGTGACAGGCTATTTATATGCAATTTCACATAGATTAAAACCTTCCACTCCTACAGGTTCTCAACCAAAACTGCGCCTTTACTCTCCGTTTTGGAGCTTTTGTGCTTCCATAGACTGGGATGGTGGACGGACACAGGAAATACAGGAGTTTGAAAGTGACTTGCAGCAAATGGTTTAACAGGCTGAGACTCACTTTGCAGGTTGATAATTTGCTGAATTCTCAAGTTGACAGACCAGTAAATGAGCCCACAAAAAAAAAAGACAAAAATTGTGCCCCCAAAAAACTACCAACGATGGACTCATCCAGTCACCAATATATTCGTCCAATCAATCCACGCTTGTGTTGACCAGCGTATTGCGTTGCATTGAACTGCGCATAGCTTTTCTGCTCCTACGCATCTGAAGCACTTGTAGTGTAAACTCTCCGTACAAACACAGAAATATTAAATACAGTATACTACAATAATATTATTAGGTTAGCCAGAAAAGAGATTCCAGTGGGATGCTCATTTTACGGTTTTCAGCGTGTGCGGTACATGTTGGCGACGCTGTAGCAGCAAAGTGCCAGCGTGGTAAGAACATTATATTTCAAAGCTTTGATTCTGTGCGTTGGTGTGAATAATATAACGGAAAAATGTAAAGAACTGAATTGTAGATGTACACGGACGTTTCTGTAGGTAAGTAGAAAAAAAAAAAAGCTAGACATCTACATGATTCAAATTGCTACGTTCAAGTGCAGGACTTTAAAAAAAATAAAATAAAATTATATTATAGGTGGTTAAAGTCCAATTCATGCTTTCCACACACAAGTGATATAAAGTTCATCATCCTCCCAAATCTGCGCATGTGCCAGAAAACACAAGTGATGATTAAAACATTATGAGCAAAGACTGCATGAGGAGATTCTCGGCCTTCCACACCGTTATAATTAATTATTAAATGAGTTGGAATAGAAGTGGTCTCTGTCAGACATTGGAGATGCTTTAAATTGAACAAGGTCTCCATCTATGGAGCCCAACTACAGTGGGATGTTCTGAATTCTCCAGGAATCCTGTGCTATGTCTGCTCACTGTCATCAACACACATCAGGAACTGACGCTGTGTTACCGTCCAATCTGTAAGTAGATGTTACTTCCTGTAAGAACTGCCCCATGTGTTTTTCTTTGTCCAACATGAGGGTCAATACCGTCTGCGTAGACAAGTTGTTGTAAGAACAGAGTCACGTGCCCTGTGTCCATTGGTTCCAGGCAAATCTCTAGATATTCCCCAGTATATCAAAGTCATTTTAATTTATTTTTTTCTGTTTTTACAGCCCAAACTTTGGTGTCACTATGACCTTAGCATCAATCAAAATGTTTTTTTTCCCTTCACACGGTAACACAAAATTGGGTTTATCAACTACAGAGAGCGTCCGGTTACACCATGATGTCTTTCAAACCACAATCAATACATGACAGCAATTGGTCACAACCCTCGCTGTGACCTTGGCCTTCCCAGTTTGTCTACGCTGTCACTCAGCTTACATCGGATCAATATCAAATTGTCTCCTTTATGTCATTTTCCCATCATCTCGACTGAACCGACTGAACTGTGGCGTTCAAGGTCCACGTCTCAGTCCAAGGACAACAATGAGAACAATAACATGATGGTTTGCATCGCCATGTTGAATACAAAAATCAATAGCAAGTAATTAGCTATTCCACTCAATTTCTTAACAAGATAACCAACATTAACAAACCTATGAAAAGAAACCTATGACTACCTGTCCCACAAAGACTCTGAGATTGTACATTAAAGCATTCATTTCCTCCCTTGTACTGTATATTGTATTCACTGGGTCACGTCTCAAACAAATAGTGAGCCTCTTACCCTACCTTTATGGGAATAAATTAGAGATAAGTGTTGGATGTCTCGCACAGAACAAAGCACTCATGCAGAACCTGAAGTAGACCTCATGATTTAAATGCTGTAAAACAAAATGGATTGCTCTAATGTACTTAATATATGGAAGATATTCACCTCTTCCCTCTTCAAGCACAACTAACACTCACTGGCAGACAAATCCAAGCAGCTCATCTATATTTAATTGATGGCAGACTATTTTAAGGGAGTGTCTGCCCTTCTAGTGGCATGATAGACTCAGACTAAGGTTGCTGACATTTGTGAAGGCTGAGGATGACACCAAGATTAGATTTTAAGAGTATAATGGCAGCGTAAGAAAGAATGCGACGACTACGTTATTGAATTGTGCATCGCTGAAACATCTTTCGCAGCTTGATGAATGACTGAAAGGTAAATTATCATCACTTCAACCACGCTGAATTATGTGGGAAGACAGGACAGAAATGCCAGCAGGGGAAGCAAAAGTAGCTCAGCTTGTCAACAACTGACTTCAAACCAGAGTAAAACACATGAAATTAAAATTAGCTTTTTTTTTTTTTTTTTTAACACAATGGCATCAAAACACATGAAAAAAAAAGGGGAGGCTGTACAGGCATGCAAGCAGCCACAACCCAGCTTCTAAAAATAACCATGTGTGAAAAATCTGTTTATTTCCTACACTTGCATTCCCCCAGAGCAACAGAGCACCCTTGGCACACATATCCCCCAGGCCTGGCCTTGCATTTTAGCTGTGACCTACATTTAATTCCCTCCACAAGGACAACGTTGGGCTTGACTCCTTGGACGACTTTGGCTTCATGGCTGGGAGCTGAGGAGTTATCTTGCTTGACATCTTCATTAGATCCAGTTTGACGGTGCAGTTTGCCGTTGTTCATTAGTGTGTCTTTATCTTGCTCAAATGTCACAGATGTCTCGGCTTTAAAAGGGCTAAGCGAACCAGATTCAAATACCTCTCTCATGTTAGTACCGTGTTTTCTTCTCCTTTTGCGGCATCTACAACACCCGAAAAGGTTTAGAGATATTAGAGCGAACATGAGTAGACGCCGGGCCAACCGAGTGAAACCGAGATCCAAGCGAAAGTGTCCAAATAAAACTTGTTCAAACTGAGAAAATTGGTTCCACAAAAACAAGCTGTAGCAGCAAAATTACGCCAAAGTGTATTTATACACCTTTCCTCTTGGATCTAATGATCAGATTTTTAAAAAGATGTCATGAATAAGACAACTTGTTTGCCTTCCTTGATGCGATTCGTTCTCCGAGACATCAAAATATTACCTGCACTAAGAGTATCGACGCATAATTTGGTTAAAACATGAGAACATTTGCAGAATATGTTTGCTGGACAAACTAGGAGGAGGATGTCTTTCTGCTTTCTGACCCCCGGGGCTTTTAAGACTTTAAGAGGAGTATCACTTAAAGATCTCTCCACCCAAAACTGTATTTTTCTCAGTAGTCATGAGCAAAGAAATAGCTTACAGACAAGTGTGTTGATCTGCCTGTGAAGCTCGGGTGACGGAGGGGGTTTGGATCCATTCTTAAAAGAAAAACTGAATTACGTGACAGACAACACAGCGAGCAAGTCGATTATTACCACCAATCATATCGAAGATTCAAGGCAAATGGAGGGTTTGCATGTGTCTGAAACTGACAATGATCAATGCTCATCTGCTGTGCAGCAATCACACAAGAGACCGACTCGCACAAGTCGTTGTGTCACTACCGATGACATAACAGCGTCAGACAGAAAAACAAGACCAATTGGGTTAATGCACACATAGCCCAGATGTCACACAGTATGGCTATATTTAGCAATACGGTGCACACCACAGCTATTTCTGTAGACAGAATTAGCACATTTTTTTGCGGCGTCTATCCAGTAGAATCATGTTTATGTCAGGTTACATGTGGCACAAAATTCTTGGAGCAATTAAAATGTTGGAATCGAAGTGTCTCTGTTCTGTTTGGGACGTACTAAGCGTACTGTACAGGTACAGAGTGCTGCATCAAGTCCTGACAAAACAAGTTAGTCAAGTTCTAAAGGAAACACACTTACCCAAACACTATGACATTTAGTCAGTGACTAAGAGCGCTGTTGTACTCCTACATAGGCAAAGAAGACAAAGAAAAAAAATTGTTTTGTTGCAGATCCTGATCATTTCAAACCAATGAAGCCTCAAAAGACAAAAACCACAACCCTCAGTTTGAGGGAGGCCTCCACACTATATGCCCACACTACACACAGACTTCAGTATGACCTAGATACAATTTGTCTTCAAAAGTCAGAAGGTTCAGAGAAACAACATGCACAGCAAGGTGGAAAACACCGTCATTCAGAGCTCGGTGGGTTAATTCCTTAGGCAAATCAGAAACGGGGATAAAAGTCATATTTAAACAAAACAAGGACAGAAAAAAAAAACCTGACTTGTTTTAACGTTTTCATCATGGTAAAGTGATCACTGCCATGAGTGAAAAGTAGGCCATCATAAATGTGTTTGGCAATGATTCATTATCATAATTGTTCTATTAATAGATCCAGCTATTCTTATTCGGCGTCTGTGCTGGCATTCAGGTCATTCAGGACAGGAGTTATTTGAAAGAGTGCATTTTAAGTGGCTTGCGACTGACATGGAGACAATGGCGACATCCCAAACTCCGGCCATGTATAGGGAGAAACTATAGCTCCTCTACAATGGGTAGGACCCACACCAATCACTGACAAGGCCGTCTGTGCAGAATCATAGGTACGTGCTGGGTAAGGGAGAAGCTGTTATCCGCATAACTTGATTAAAACTTTCATGAGCATGACCCAGTGGATGGGACAGGGGACTCAGCACCCTCCCCTCCATCGCTTCTTTCTGCTTCTATCACTCCTTCATTCATTTCTCTCTGTCCATGCACTCTTTGTTCCGTGTACTGGTCCTATTGTTTGTTCCACTTCTTCAAAATCTGTAATGCTACCGCGCCTCTCTTTTAATCTTTAAGCCACTATTCATCTCCTCTTTCAAACAAAGAATATTAAGAAAGTTAATACCACAGATTACTCCGCACAGTCTCTGATCTGCTCATTTGTGTTTTCTGTGTCTCCAGTACGTTTGGCAGTTGTGACAACTCCCTGTGTGGCCAGACAAAACTGTTCCTGCTTTCGAGCTTGACTGGAAGACAACTGTGGTTTTTCTCAAGCCGCCGACCAAGTCCCGCCAAAAGCTCCAAGTCTGATGTTGATGATGTCATGTAATTCAGAAGTATACCAAATAACTGCTGCTTTACTCCTCTCGGCTGCTGCACTTATTTAAATGAGTCGTGCCAGAATCCAGATGTGAAGGATAATAACGATTTTTCTTTTTGTTTTTTACACAGAGAAACAGGAGACATTTTTTTGTGTCAGGAGAAAGTAAAGTTGGCGAATGAGAATATTACTCAATACATGCTGGTAATATGAACCACTGAGAGGCCATGCCAAGGCATTTTCCCTCCTTGCCAGAACTTAAACCCTTAAATCTGGTTGATACTCCTGCGTTGAATCTCCACAGAGCCAAACTTCTACGCAAGTTGACTTTGCTGTTGTGAGCGTTTATGCTTCTTCTGTCCTGCTACAAATATACGCCACCAAAAGACTAACTCGCACTGGGGTTTCTGTGCAACTGTGTTGAGTTTGTTCAAGTACTTTGGACAATAGCTATGAGTCTGTGGGAGACATGATCGCGTTAAAGCTGATGTTGAACAACAGTTACTTTAACTGAAATCACTGCAACATGAACAAGTGAGTCGGAACCAATAGCATCCATGCGGGAAAACATGGTTCTTCGCACATCTTACAGAAAAATGCAGCTGAAATTGTTAAAATTTTGGAAATTTTAGCCGACACATGGATTGGTAGAAGTGTGAAAACATGCAGACGACATATGGCTAATTTGGCAATTTGGTTGCATTGTGAGCCGTCAGCTGAGTACATAGAGGCAGGCTGATACTGGACTTCTGGGGCTGATGGTGATTTTAGGGGGTAAAAAATCTGATAGAATTATATGTGGCAGATGTATCGCATGCTAGAATTATACTGAAAATTGAAAATGATATTGGCATTGTTTATTGAATTTGGGAAATGTAATTTACACTGGTTAACTAGTCAGCAGCATCGCCTGTTTAACCATGATACGTACTCTGCTACATGTGCTGCAGACAGTGCTGAAAGTGTTAATAATGGAGTCAGAGCTGCTCTGCTGGACAAACAATCTGATAACACCACTTCTAATTTACCCTTTTTTATGTACAGTGTTCAATAAAAGAAAGTTTTCATATTGACAACAACATGTACACAGACAGCGATACATCTGTGACAGACAAATATCAGCCAATAATATCTGAGAGACATAATCTTTGCACAAATCAATCAGAATCACAATTGTTGTGGTCATACTACTAAATGCAGTTACATTTCTGAGGAGGTGCGCATCAGATTACGGTTTAGGGTATGCAGCTGTGGCATCTGTATGGTGAAGACTCAGTGCAGAAGTATAAATCAAGATTTACCCACATGATGACCAACAGTTTGGTCGATGATTCAGGCATTGTACGCCACGAGCAACAAATGCGGGCTTGACCAGCCACTGAGGTGCAGGCTACAGAGGTCAGGTAGGTTCAGCTCTTTATAACTTCACACACTTCAAGATGTTTTCATTTTCAAACCTGTAGTCTTTAAGCCCAAACAGCACTGCCTTGTGCAACGTCACTTGAGGCAATTTATCATATTCTGAGCATCTCTCTCTGGAGCCACAAGCCTTTACACCTTAAACTTTTCACCACATGTGCACTGCTAGTCTTCAGGTCCTGTAAATGCACACTGATGTTTAAAACTGAAGGAATTCCCCTTTAACAAAACAATCAACTTAAATATGAAAATACTGACAGCGTGGCACAAAACAAACCAATACGATATGAAAGACGTAGGACGCAAACTAAACTAGGCTACTGGACACAAAATATCTATCGTTTACTCCGATTTAGCAGAAACCTGAGGTATGATGTGAGCATTCTTCACTGCACATCTCACATGAGAAAGTGAAGTGAAAGGGTGAAGCAATGGGCCGATGAGATGTGCACCCCAACAGCTCTGTTTCTAATAAAAGTAGGAGCCTCAACATGCAGCCAGCAAATGCTTTTTCTTAGCCGTGCCTGTATTAACTAAAAGATGCATTGCACCGTGAATCACACGGCTCTGAAATGAAATGCGATGACTGCGTTACATTAAAGGCAGGCCTAGCAGTGGATTGAATTAGCCGGCTAGGTGTCTTTGAAAGAGTCCAGTCATTTTACTTTCAAGCCAGACTCACTGCATGTGTGCCATCTATTACATTTGCTACACAGGCGGCACGACGTTAAATTGTGCAAAAACACTATTTTCGCAGTAAATCTTACATGAACGGTTCTATTCGGCAAAGTAGTTACGATTTCCATCTGGGGGCAGTCAGAATAAACACATCAAGACACTATAAAGGAGGTACCACACATTAGTCATGTGGGTTAAACCCCAGTAATCATATCTAATTTTTTCTGGTGTAATCTGGCAGACATAGTTTTTCCCCAAACTGACCGCATTTTTGCTGATTATGTTGGGTTTACTAGAGCATCTGCCTTTCTGAAATAAGTGGCCATTTAAAAAAATACTGTATGTAGCCGGTGGATGATGATCACAAGGCAGCAACATGGATTATGGGGCCTGCCTTGAAAATCTGGCTACAGTCTTTAAACCCAACTGTTGTGCAGAAGCTATTACAGAAGCATTTCTCTAAATCTCCACAAATAAACACGCGCTCATGTCAACCTAGCCGGCTAGTCCACATTTTCCAAGAAGATACTGAGGCATGTCCTCATGGATGATATTCAAGACGCACACAACTGCATGCACGTGCACATACGCAAACACAAGGGGAGGGCTAGCAGACTGCCGTCATATTCCAAAACCAAAACAGATCCATCCACCATCTTGGCCAGAGCAAGCTTGCCAGAGCTTCTTTTCTTTTTTTTCTTTTTGTGTGTGTTGAAAGACATGCGCGCACACACAGACACACACACACACACAGATACAAAAAATGCAGGAGGGGTGACGAGCTGACCGGGGTTTGTCAGCTCGGCAGGGGGATGGAGCCATCTGTCCCACTAAAGGGTTAATCCAACCAAAAGCACAGGCCACAGATTCCAGCATTTTCCAGTACTCAAATTTCTGGCTACATTTATTTGTTTAGCTTTTTTGGTTTTAAGAGGAGGAAGGGGAGGTTACAGTCCATCATCCTGCCTTACAGACACCACAACCATCCCACCTGATATCTTCAAACTCCCCCACCCCTAAAAAAAAAAAATAAAAAATCTCCTGCTGGCAGACTATTAAATGTTAAAAGGAGCAGTTTTTGTTCTGGCTTTTTCAGTGATTGGTGCGGATGCCTTTCATTTGAGATGGAGTGTTTTGAGTCGGGGGGAGGTTGTTTTCACTGCTATGGCTGGCTGAAAGAGGCTCGCAAAAGGAGAGATGACACACACAAAAACACACACATACACACCACATCACAATGAGATCAAAACAGGCCTTTCTCTGGACCTGTGATGTGCTCCATTTTTTTCCCTTCATAAGCAATTCTTTCAGCTCTAAATGATTCCCATACAGAAAGATGATGATGATGGGGGGGTCTGAGGACCAGAGAAATAGGGGGGAGATTAGAATATAAAACAAAACAACACAAAAAAAACTGAAGGGCCAGTAGTGCAGTGTGAAGCTAAATCAGCCAGAAACCTGCCTGAAAATGCCCCCCGCACACACTCACAGCCGGCCTTTGTCTTTTTATTCCACCCAGAAAAAAAGCACCATGGGCTAGCTACTACCTACAGCAACATGGAAATGGAAAAGAAAGGCTTTAAAACGATCCATTTAGAGGGGCGGAGAGGGAATGGGGATGGAGGGATGGAGATGAGGGAAGGAGGAGGAAGGGGGGGGTCATCCAGACATGAGATGGATTGAAAAAGGAAGAAAGAGGGAAGGAGGGGGAGAGAAAGAAAGAAAGAAAGAAGGAAAGGAAGGAAGGAAGAAAGAAAGAGGGAGGATGAGGGAGAGACACAAGCTAACCTTAGCATCCTAGAAGCTCCAGACAGACAAACAGACAGCTGCTGGAGGTAATGGCTTCCAATATGATCACACATGTCAACAGATCACACAGCCTTAATACAGCCATCACAGAGCTGAAGTGCTGCCACCAGAAACACACATACTGTACATGCACACACGGGAAGTGACACTGTGCACACACACACACACACAC
>NW_007577913.1:10559-77319 GCF_000690725.1 Stegastes partitus
GTGAAGGGGCTTCTGCTCCTTTCCCCCCCTACAGTCCACAGAAACAACACCACGTCGACAGGAGACAGAGGAAGGAATAAAAAAAATAAAAAAATAAAAAATCCAATCAGGTGTAGATGAGTGGACGAGGGAAAAAAGAAAAAAAAAAAAAACTGTGCAGATTCACAGTTCCTTCTCCTTTTCCACCTTCCTCTTCCTGCTCCTTGTGCGTCTGTCCTCTGTCCAGCTTTGGGCTTTTGTGATGCTAAGCTAACGGGAGCTAGGCTAAGCAGCATCCACACATTGGCTTATAATGCGCTCCGTCTCATACCCACACACACCAATGCTAGGGCTTGTGTCTCGCTCTCTCGCTCGCTGACTGAGCCCCGCTGTTTCCCGTCTCGCAGGCACCCACATGCACCCGCCCACCTCCCCCCCTCTCCCTCTCACTCCCTCTCTCTCTCTCTCTCACTCACTCCCTCCCCTCCTCTTGGCGGTTCACCCCTATTCTTTCTTGTTCTCACAGATCCCATCAGATCCCAACAGCACCTCTGTTTCATTTCTCTTCCACAGACATTGATGCTCCAACACACACACATATACACACAAACTGGTACACATGCTCCGGCTGTTGAACAAGTTCCCTAACAAGTCATCCTTGACCAACATGCGAAGAGGACAGGAGTCAGGGGAGGACCCTTTACGGCAAATGTTGAGGCTTTTGCACAAAAAAAAAAGAAAGAAAGAAAGATGGGAGCTGGGACAAGAGCTGGGCAGGGAGGAATGGACTGGAGTGAGGCTGGAGCTGCATAAATTTACATGTCAAACGCGAAAGAAAGCTCAAACAGTTTCCTAAATCAACGATATTTACAAGTTTCATTTGCACGAAACAGCAACTGAGATGTCAGTAAGAAAGAACACATCCCAAAGAATGAGATCAAAAGGTATTGTAAGTGAGATTCAAGCTAAAATGTGGTCAAACATGACAAAAAAACAAAACTGATGAGTCAAACTAATCTCACTCATCTGTGCATGACTAAGTTGAAGTGAGAACACAAACATACGGAGGGCTCATTTGTTATGCTCTGTGGTCGGAGGAGGGGGTTGGGGAGAGCAGTGAGAAGATGGGAGTGGGGTCAAAAGGTCACGCGAGACACTCTAAAATGTTCGTCTGCGCACGGAATTGACTTTGTTTTTGAGTGCGGCGTTAATGGACGGCATTGTTCAATTTGCATATGTAATGGACGAGCGACTCACAGCTGGAAAAAATTTTAAGTAATTGTGGGCAGTGGTGAGACAACCCTAGAAACACAAAAATGAAGTGTCACATCCTTTCATGTTTTCTCTCTCTTATTTTTCCAAATGTTACATTAGCAGTAGCTTTTTAAAGTCAGAATTTATGAAACACTTTTTTTTTTATAGCGTCCAGTTGTATGTTGCTCTTCTTGACTTGTGAAAGTTTATATAAGGTTCAAAAAAAGATTAAAAGCTTTACTAGTAGGGTAACACTGATTATACCTCGTATCTAAATCCACACATCTCCCAGACCCACTACAACATGGTTTATATTTCGACTATGTATTTCAGATAGTGAACAGTTGGACTGGTGAGAACTATAGTTTTGGCTGCTAGTCACAATTATTTGTCTTGTCTATTTCATGAATAGTAGACAAGAATAAAGTTTTTGGATCTGTAAACTTAGGTGCTATCATGGCTTTACAGACAACAAGCTGTATGAGATGCAGTTTCTACAAATTAAAATGAACATGCAAACCACAAAGACGGACACAAATAAGCATTTAGAACATATTTAGAACTGCTTGTATTCGGTGCAATGCCAAACTTCCACTGCACAACATCCTGCATGCATGTGTCAATGACTGAGCGTTTCAACACAATACATGTGCGACAGAGTGTGTAGGTGGAGCAGTTGGTGACTATTAATCCAAAGGGAATCCTCCCATCACTCACCCCTCCGTGTGACAGCAGCCTTTTGACTGTGTTAGTCTTACAAAAAAACTTTTCCACCAAGCATCAAATCGGCTCCTATTGTTTCCTTCACAATCTTTGTCTGATCTACCTGCAGCATGCTGAGAACCCCTTTTCCAAATCTAATCAAAGTGTCAGATGTATTGTGTTGCGACCTACAGCCCCACCCTGGTGGCTTTAAAAAAACACACACATTTATAGAGGACACAAATGTACGAGTCGCCCAATATGCTTCTTTCAGGGTCGATATCGATATTTTGGGAAGATATACATTTGCACTAAAATGAAACTCTTGGTGTCACAATTTAGAATAACACAATCTTTCACTACAAAACCTTTTCTGTGTTACAGAGGCTTCAATAAAAGAGAACCTTTTTAAAATCTCTTTCACTACAAGAATTAACATTAACTACCTCTGGGCAGCAATCTACCAAAGGGAGAATTTCAAGTTTTGCAGAAGATTTTTTTTTGCATTCCACTTTTTTTTTTAAAAGAGAAAATTAGACATTTTAATGACAGTGCTTTCCTCCGTGCATGTAGATGTTCCACCAAAACAATTCCCTCATCACAGTTTTGCAGGAACATTGTCACTGCATCCTTTACTCTGCCCAAGATGATTGTGATGGATTTTTAAAAAAAAAACCAGAGCAGAAGCAGAATAATGACGAGGTACAGTCACACTGTTCTACAGAACATAAAGGAGTACTGAGCTGTGAGAGGAGCTGGAGGGGCTGTTGCCTTTGGACAAAGCCAGGTTAGGCGTTTCCCCTTGTTTCCAGTCATTACGCCAAGCCAACTGTCCCCTAGCTCTATAGCTTCATGTAAGTGTATCCACCAATATGTTCAACTTTTCTTTTAATTTGCACCACTTGAGTCAACAAAGATGGAGATGGATTCGCAACTCTTGCCCAACTGTTGCAACAGAAAAGGGACATTCAACTGTGGGCATGATGCTTGGAGAAGTCTACAGTTGAATGTCCCTTTTCTGTTGCAACTGTGGCCATGATGCTTGGTGAAGTCCAATGCAGGACAAAGCAAACTGGTGTAACACTGGCGTCTGGGCATTAGAAAGACAAATCGAAATGCACCTACCAAGCCTGGACAAAAACAGCATCCCTTATGAAACACAACAAATACCAGACACATTGAGTATTTGACTCTCTGTTTGGTAAGCAAAACCAAAATAAAATGAGTATGATAAACTTCTAACTCATCCGTTCCCCTTCTTCTACCTTTCTTGGCGCACCACCTTTCTGCTGTTCAGGAATGCCACTGCTCACAGTGGGAGCCTTTCTTTTGTTCAAGTATCACAATGTTATTGCAACTGTGGGTGCAATCTGTAACCTCAATAAAACCAGGACTAGGAAGGGCTGCCTTTGTTTACACTGTAGACTCAGACACAAACATGTCCACATCAGACGGCTCAGGAAAAGTCTGACTCAACCACAAGTCATACGTGTAGATATGTTTACGTTAGCTTGACTGGCTAGCTGGAATCAGCATCGATTTGAGTGTGTGAGAGTTTCAGCATCTCTTCATCCCCTCTCTCTCTCTCTCTCTCTCTTTTTCCTCTCTGCCCATCCCCCCCCTTTCTTGCCCCCCTCCCACACCCAAACTCCACCCCACCCCCATCTCGATCCCCGCGGCTTCAGCCCCCCGTCCCCTCCCCTCCACCTCCCTCCGAGCCGTCCTCTTAGCCTATATACGGGTCGTCCAATCGTCTGCGCTGCGAGTCCTGCAATTCATCACGCGCGCACGTGAACACGGGCTTTCTGCAAAACCTTGTTCATTTGGCAAGCGGTCACCAAGCCATCAGCATCACAACAACTACAGCAGACAGCACTGCTACTTGCCTTGATGCAGGAGAGACCAGCTCCCTTTTTTCAAGGCTTGCCGACACTGAGCGGTGTGCTTTAAAACCCAGGTATAAACCCAACACAGCAATCCCCCTCGTCTTCTTCCCCGCTACCGCTCCGATCGCTTGACAACTGGCAGGAGAAACGAGAGAGGAAGACAAAGACTGATACAGAGGGAGAAAGGGAGCAGCGGATGGCAGCGGGGAAGGACGTGAGGCAGCGTTGTCATGAGTTTTTTTTGGGGAGGGGGGGTCGGGAATGAGAGCGGGATAGAGGGAGTGAGGGGTTGGCGGGGATAATGGGAGACTGGGAATGCTGAACGCGCTGATGGGGTGACCACAAGGGAAGCAGACAAATGCCTCAGCAGATGGGGGGAGGGTGGGAGTGCTGTGCCTCAAATTTTAACACAGCTACAGGAACAGCTGACTTTGTGGACATGTGAGGGAGGAAACTAGTTGGAGTTTACAACCAACCAAGAAGGCTGGACATGTCTACTGCACTACATGGCTTCACACATATGAAAAGTCCAATGTAGGCATATATGGTGTTATTTATTGCTGCCTTTTTGTAGCTCATGTTATCTCCCTTTTCCCATTTACCCTGTAAATATCTCGCCTTAATATATTCGCAATCAGGAAATTCTCAAAACTCAGAGTGCATTATCAGTTTTGTCAAGACTAAACAGAAGGGAAGCCTACTCATACTCATTTTCGATGTTAGTACCTCTTTTATTCTTAAGTCTTTCCATGTTGAAAACAGTCAGTCTTGAGAATGCATAAGCCAATGTATACTTGCTATCAAGTTAAAGGACTACTTAAGCTTCCAGTGCGCTTCTTCAGATCGGCTGAACAGCCTCTAAAACACAGCCGCCCCACATCTTTCTGACGCCAGATTATAGGGGATGCGTCCGACCACTTCTGTAACTTTCCAAAACCAACACTTCCACGCACTTTATGATTGGCCAAGCTGGTGAGAAAGTAGCTCTTGTTTTCCATTCGCTACACAACTATTTGTGGTGCTTTTCATGTAAATAACAGAGCGCCACAGCATAAACGTTCTCCAGAAGAATCCGTCTGAAATCATCCGCCATACCCATATGATCCCCATATTTAACTACAATGCATCTTTCTATCGAATGTGGGTTTTTTTTTCACGCACACTTCCGAGAGATCATACAATTTAGTTGAACAACACAATCCTGTTTCCTGTTGTGAGATACTGGAATGGTGGCGTTTATGGGTGGCACAGACTAAACACTCATTCGCCACTCGGGTGAACTGTGTTCAGTCCTCGCTGTGCTGCATAAGGCATGGTGGTCCAGTGAACACCACCGGCACTGGTGCCAGGCTGTTGGCAGTGGGACGCGAGGGAGAGATCATGCCCTCATTGCTTCTCTTGTGACCCCTGTTGGTTGGTAAGAGCGCCAGTGTGAAGGGGGGGAAGGGGAACCAACATTAACCTCCAAAAGCATTAGAGGAGCTACTGGCTGACAGATAAATAAGAAGCCACATACATGATGCAATTAGACATGTGGCAGTGGAAGGGCTGGGGAAATTAGAACGATGTCTTACCATGTGCCCGTTCAAATCAAAAGTGTACATTATACACATTTATGTAGTTCAAATTTACAAAGTCAAACGTGGATTTGGACTTTGACAGTCAGTTAAAGGTTTACTGACAATGTGCCTGGAGGGGGCTGGTTGAGCCGAGTTACCGTTTTTGCCATATTTAGGTGAGATGCACGTCTCCATCTGTTTCTCCACCTGCTTGGTGAGCTTTAATCACACCTTCACATGCACATGCAAAGCGCCTTGAACAACCGTTGGACATGCATCAACACTGACACGACAGTCAACACAAATTCATTTCACATATGCTTTTCTGTGCGATTGCAATGTCAGTGTGAAGGGCATATGGGATTGTTTACTTATTTATGGTTTGCACCTTCCCATAGAACAAAGAAAGAGTTAAGCTGTGGCAAAGGATTTGTAAATTTAACATTCCGGTGAAAGAATCCACCTTTTCTACAAGTGCATGACAAAAATTGTACACTCCGGTAAAACATGGCCTGGAGAACACCTTCATGCTTTGTTTACACCAGCAGGATTTTTACTGGTGTGCCTTAGACCGTTCGGTGATTAAAATGGCCATTATGGCCAGACCCCCACCCACTACCAGTGTCTGGTTGACATATGGCAGAGGAGGTAATGCAGATAAAGTCCCTTAAACAAGCCTCCTGAATACAGATAGTAATAAAGGACAATGAATAAACTAATTGAAATGCCAGCGGATGAGAATCACGAAAGGTTTGTGAAAATGAGAGCAGCTCCTTTCTTTGGGATCGACATTAACTGCAGAACAAAAGCAAAAGATCCAGCATGCTAAGGCTATGGGAAATGTGTCATGATAAAGAAAGTAATACATAATTACCATAAAACACATATAAAATTGATCAGGTTTGCACAATGTGGATTACATTTGGTTCTCCAAAAATGTGTTTACTGTGGAAAGCATGAAATTATGTGATAAGTCTGAAGTGCAACTGTGGGATCTACAGATATTAGTAAATGTCACGAGGCCACTGCACCACAGATGGAAATATTTCAATGATGAAGAGAGAGCAGAGAAGAAAATGAAACAGCTTTTTTTTTCCTATTTCCTCTTTTGTTTCCTCTCCATCTTCATAAGTAAGGCGTGCTGTGACTAGGGCCAATTCCAATTCCAACTCCAGTATCATGATAATGATGAACTGGGCTTTGATTGGTCCAAGCAGTTGATTTCGGTGTTATATGCAAATCAGGGACACAACAAAATTGGCATCACACAGCATGGTTCATCCATCTAACTCTCTCTAGGTATTTTATCTTTCCCCCCACAGAGGGAGTTGCACAGTTATTGCATTTATCACTGTGCTATTATGGTGGAAATGCAACAATCCCACATCCTCAGTACCGACGGAGTCTTCAAGAGCTGTTTTTCATAGCAGGAAAAAAAAAAAAAAGAAACTTCAAATATGTACTTCAACTTTTGAGCAGCAGCAGCAGCTACAAGAGAATTGTGCAGCATCAGTAAACAAATGTGCCTTTAGATCTTTGCAATATCGACAGTTAGGCAGGAAAAAGAAAAGACACAAGTCTCTATTCCTGGATTGCAAAGCCAGCTCTGGCAGAGGAGATACTAGTTAGTGATGGACGGTGAGGGACTTGGATGAAGCCCCAGTGCGTATAATTACTGGTTCTATTGATCCAGTGGACATGGGTTTCTAGTGGTACATGCACTGTGGAGTCACCAGCGGTTTCTCTGACTGATCAGACAATATTAGCAAAGAAAAACCGTGCTGACTAATAAGTGGAGGGTGCAACATGGCTAAATGTGTAGCATCTCAGGGCTTATCAGTTGGAAAGGCAGGTGGAAAAGTTTACTTGTGTCATGACATGAGGATATTCTAAGGAGGATATGAAGTAATCCATCCATCCATCCATTTTCTATACACCGCTTAATCCTCATTAGGGTCGCGGGGGGGGCTGGAGCCTATCCCAGCCGACTTAGGGCGAAGGCAGGGGACACCCTGGACAGGTCACCAGTCTATCACAGGGCTACACTTAGAGACAGACAACCAAGCACACTCACATTCACACCTACGGACAATTTAGAATCACCAATTAACCTCAACATGTTTTTGGACTGTGTGGGAGGAAGCCGGAGAACCCAGAGAGAACCCACGCTGCACGGGGAGAACATGCAAACTCCACGCAGAAAGATTCCGGTGCCCCCACCGGGACGCGAACCGGCAACCTTCTTGCTGCGAGGCAACAGTGCTACCAACTGCGCCACCCTGCAGCCCCATATGAAGTAATCTGACTAACTGAATGGCCAGTACTGCTTCAAAGATAAGTCTAACTATATTTAGATTAGACTGAAACCATTAGTCCTAATCAGATAGAGTGTAAAATGTCTGAGTGAGGCCACTGAACTCAATCATCCTTATATGTATCTAAAACTCATCGTGCCAGAACCTAAGATCAGGACTCACACCGGAAAATCTCAGGTTTTCTTTTGGCAGTCTTTGGAGCTACGACGGTGTTTCATAGTGCCTAGTATCAACAGGATTGTTGTAAATGCCAGGAAACCGAGAAGACAACACAACAGCGCACAACAGACATGAGAACGAGGAAATGGCACAACAAAGGTTGTCAAACAGTCTTGGACTCACAAGGCACGGCGTGACGATAGAGGTTGTCTCGGATGGTCTGCTGCAGTTCGTGGTCAGGCGACGACTTCTGGAAGCGCTGGCTCAGATAATGTTTCAGGTCCTTGTTCAGCTTGCTTCCTGTCATTGTGAACAAAAACAAAAAAAAAGGCATGATGTAAGTGCAGCAAAACAACTAAAGTGTAAAAAAAAAAAAAAGAAAAGGCAAGCACACATAAAAACATCACAGGAGCCAAAATGACAGTGTTAAGCCACAGTAAAAGCGTCAAACGACCACACCGCTTGGCTCCCACGGAAAGAAAATCCACAAGTTTATCCTGTAACAAACAGTAAAGCTAGATGCCGCGAGCGTAGCCGTGAATTGTGCACTTGCCATTGTCACTCAGAGGGGTAGCTGGCTGCAGGCTCTCTCTCCAACAGGCCAAAACTAAGACTGCTAGCACTACGGCGAACACCGCGAAGCTGCCCTCCCACCGCCACGCCATCTGGACCTCAGACACACATTAGGCTACTGAAGGGCAGCATGGCTGGAAAGTGTCCATGTGTGTGTTTGTTTCTAAATGAGTGTGTGTTTGTGTGTGTGTGTGGCCATTGCAGTGAGCGTCCACGTTACTGGCAGCGTTGTGTGTGTGTGTGCGAACGCAGCACAAACAGTGCGACAACATAACAAAAAGAGTGGGGAAGTACGCTGTCGCACAAATAGAAACATTTGATGATGCACCTAATGAATATGACAATGAGTTGATCTAAATTCCCAACAACACTGTTCCAGGCAACAGCAAACGTCTTAACACATTCTATGCTAGTGTATGTCCCATTATTTATCACACAAATGATTTATCGCTCATCTTCACGTGGCTGCTGAGACCCTTTTTGGTTGTCTTGGGCAAACAACCAGTCATAAAAGGCCCTGGATCCTGTTTCCATGGAAACTGTGTGTATGTGTGTGTGTGTGTGTGTGTGTGTGTGTGTATGGGTGCCTGTGTGTGTTTAATAAGATGATTGAGATTGTTAGCATAGTACAGAAAAGCATTCTGCATCGTTTGGCAGAATGATTGTAGGCTCATACAATAAAAATATATTTGAAGCACAATAAGTGCATCCCACAGAAATAAGACCAGCATTTGTTTTAATGTGACCTAAGATTTGGTCCGTTCTTTATATATATATTATATATATAAGCTTAAAAGCGTGAAGAAGATGTAAGAATTTATGGTCACATTGCTTTGTATCAAATCTTAATATTGTGGTGTAGAAGCCGTCTGACAATTCGAATGTCACTTGTTAACCTGTTCCTATTCCTTTGAACAGTATTGTTGTAAAATGGTCATTTCTTATAATTATTTTTATTTTATTTTTTTAAGAAAAGCTATTAAAACTTTTCTTCTAAACGGTAATTTATATTAATTAGTAATCTATTATCCAATATATCTTTCTTAGGCTTAATGTGTAAAAAAAAAAAAGAAGAAGAAGAAACGAAAGATTTTTTTCTTGTAAGGTTCACTATTACAACTTATGACAACTTTTTTTTTGAACTCTGATCCATGCCTTCAAGAGTCCATGCCATGTGCTTTTTGGGATTTCCACTTTTCTTCCATGTGTTATGAAGTGACTGGGCTTTTTAATTTTGCAGACTGTTTACTGCACCAAAGGAGTCATTCTCTGCCACAGAAAACGCTGCTCCTTACCTGCCTAAAATGCTTCGTTTGATGTCCAAATTTCTCATCTGTTACTTATTTATGTCATCATGTAAGATATTTGCATAACGCCTACCTTGAAGCTTGTTTGGAACGCCCTAAAACAAAGCATGAGCAGCTTCCTTCCAGTCTGCTTCTATGTCCTCACTAGAGAGCCTCCTGCCAGGTCTATGACTCTATCCCTGTACTTAGTGTTCTGATGCTACGGTACACAATCAGCGTACCTCACTTTTGATGGGCCAGCTGACCAATCAGATTCAGGCTTTTTGGGAGGGGGACCTTCAAGAAAAACTGGCTTCTGTAGTGTTTTTTTAAACATTAAAGCAGGAGAACATATTCTAACTGACCCCAGCAATAAAATAATAGACATGTAAATGTTTATAATATGGGCTCTTTAAAACAGAATTCTCTGAAGTAAAAAGTAACTTCAGGAGTCCTTGACCATGGCTATTTGAACGAATAAACGATGCGTTCACTTGGTCAATGGTCTGCGAGCAGAGGTTGAGTCGTTGCCCCACCGTCTAAGCTCTTCGTAGGAGGAAACACTGCTCCTGGCACCGTCCCATGCAGACATATCACTCTGTTGTAATCCTCGCAACAGGTCACAAGCCAACACTCAGGCCAACAGAGAGCCTAATACACTCCCTGATGTGCTTTGTACACAATTGCTAGAGAGCAATGGGTATTCCTTCCTGGATGAACTCAGCCTAGGTGAACTTGCCTGAAATTTTGGTTGGGTTTTGTGTCTAATATTACAAAAACTTCACCCAAAGGGACCAGAGATGAGAAGTTGAAAGCACTGCAGAAAAGAGTGTAGGTCATATGGGCAACAACAAGTACACATTCAAAAGCATTGCTTGAATATTTAGAAGTTTCTAATGTGCTTGACATTAGGGATTGACCGATTATCAGCCTGACTGATAATTCAGATCAGTATCTGGCTATTTTTATTGACCAACTATTGCAAATAAGACAAATGCACTACTTTGCCTCCGATTGCCTATTAAATTAGCTTGATCTCTGCCTGGTCACTGCAACTTTTCTTCAAAACTGATAGTTTGAATGCAGCTTCAATTGCTCAGGACAAGTCAGTAAATGGACCAATTAGGACAAACGATTTGTGTTCGTTTGTGGTACTGTTTAATACTGCTTAGCTAGATGTTTGACTGAGAATATTCTGAACATTATGAAACCACTCATAAAGTCAGTGTAACATATGATTGCATGTAAAGGAACAATGGTTTTATACCCTTCAAAATGAGCCTGAACTCAGCTGTGCAGTACTGAACTGAAGCCAGTACCACACCTACGGTCAAGATCCAAAATGCTTGATTCTACAATTCCCATGATGTTCAAAACTAAAGCATTCCCATTGGCTGATTAAAAGATGCTAAAATGTACATGTGGAATCCAAACAATAATGAAAAAGCTACAAAGCAGCCTGCAAGCTGGACAGTTTGTGAACAGGGAGACTAACTTAAGAAAGTTAGCTCAGGCTTCCTTTGCAGTTGATCAGGGGTGAGAAAGAAACGGCACCTCAAGGAGCTACTGCATGAGCTTTAATCCAGTTATGTAGATTCTGTCGTCCCCTCGGTCTGTCTTTGTGTATTCTTATCTTGATGAAACAACGATGCTTTCATAAAAATGAGCAGCCATCCTTCAAAGGCATGGCGGTATGAATAACAAGACCCTGAAGGACACTCTCAGTGATAAACGAGGCAAAGGTAATTACGTGGGGACGTGCCGATTAAGTAGATAGCGCTATCTGCCGTCCCTCTGTTTCTGGGCACTGTGACGTCAACAAGTGCTGACGTTGCATTTAGCAGCAGGTCTGTATGAAAAAAATCTGTACCAGTATGAACTATATGCTCATTATTAGGACCAACACTTGAAATTAAAAGGATGACTATTTAAACAATTCCGTCTTTAGGTCAACTATAAGGGAGAGTTATAGAAGGTCAATCTCCCCACCCTGCCACATTCTTGCTCCCCTTTTCTAAATCTCCTCTGATTCAACAAGAATGCACACTACCTTCACCAATACCCTCATTGCCCTCATGAGCAGTGGAAGATAACTGACCACTAGCTTTTCATTGGCCTGTGCTGAAGTATTGGCTGGGACCAAAGTATGCATGAGGTCTGGGAGTCAACTCTTTCTGCAGCAACCCAACTTCATATTGTGTTTCTGGTATGAGGTGAAATACCTTTCCACCACATTTCCTTTCTATTTCTCTTTTCTGTCCACTTCTTAAATCAACAACAGACTACTTTAAAACCACTCTCCTTAAGTGCTTCCACAGTATGTGGATTTTCAGTTTTTTTGGCTTCAAACAGCTTTCATTTGGGCTATAG
Source organism: Stegastes partitus (assembly GCF_000690725.1). Lineage (NCBI taxonomy): Eukaryota > Metazoa > Chordata > Actinopteri > Pomacentridae > Stegastes > Stegastes partitus. The sequence continues at coordinate 22,643 of NW_007577913.1, forward strand.
TACAAATACAGTTGACTGTGGGATCTTAGAGATCGATATTCTGTGGCTGCTCCACTAGGAATCGCTTTCCCATCTTTTGTGCAGGAAGGTCAAGAAGATCATGACTCACCTCGCCTTAAGCCTTTAAGGCAGCTATTCAGCTCCTTAAAACCAAAGCCAAGTATGTGTTAACACCATAAGCCCATTAACTGTTACTATGTTGCCTCTGAACCATTGTGGTACCGTCTATGTGATGACAAATCAGTTTAAACATAAGCCCTTTTCAGACACAGGATACGTGCAATGGCTAGATTTGTCAATCTGTTAAGGCGACGGCATTCTGTCGTTCAGATAGAAGTTATTGTTCTTCATGGCTTCATTCAGACATACCCACCACAGTGACAGAGACGGCCACAGAAAGCAAGCAGTCATTCACGTGGGACTGGACAGTACTTTATGTGATGTACACAACATATTCCAGACAGCGGTGACGGAGCTCAAGACTCAAACTATAGATGGCTACTATTAGGGATGCACGATATATCAGCGACCACATTGGAATCGGCCGATATTAGTGGGGGTTTTTCCCCCTATATATCGATATCGGTCCGGTTAACAAATTTAGCCGATGTGAAAAACCGATGATTGTCTAACATTAGCGCCTCCGTCTCTACATTTGATATGTTTTTTTTTACTTAAATGGTCCTGGATTTGAACATTAAATATGTTAAAGGTTTTAAAAGGTTTTACTTTTGTAATGTAATAAAGAAGACTATGTGGTCTATTTGGTATGGGCTTCTTCTGAATAGTTTCACGTTTTCACAGTGCTTACTTATACTACTTTTTCGGTGTAAACAAAAATTGAATATCGACATCTGTAATATCGGTTATCGGCGATATCAGAAATCTTAATATCGGATATCGGTATCGGCCAGAAATTTTAATATTGTGCATCACTGGCTGCTATAAAACAAACTCAGAGGAAAGACTCCTACAAACAGCTGGAAGCAACCAACTATATTTCAGCTCCTGTTATTGTTTTTTTCAAAAATTAAAATACATCTATTATTGGTGAGTAACATCTATCTGAACTGTTAGTTTCATGTCTGAATTACCATCCTGGTCACAGAGACTGACATGAACAATTCTGTTAGGAAGAACTGCATGTCTGAAACAGTATAGTCGGCTATGTTGCTTCTTTCACAGCTTAAAGACACCATAGATATAAATTGGTGTGCTCAAATAAATTCCAGATTAATTTGTTTGACATTCGATTTGCCCAATCACAGTTTGATTTCCTTCTTATATTTGGTATCAATGTGACTCACAGATCAAATGTCCAACACCAGGCATCGAACCAGGTTTAAAGTGTAGTTCGACACTCACGTGGAACAAATAGCATACAGGCAGCAGGGTGGGGTTTGGAGACCATTTGGCTCAGTGGCCACCCACCCAAATCCCGCTGCAAACAGATAATTAGAAAAGACATATCCTTCAAACACAGCCCACCTGTTATAGATTTTCCGTAAGCCCCCTAAAACAAGCAAGATTTTGAGAAGGACACACGCAATCCATGACAGAAGGGAGGTGAGGGAGAAGCGGTTTACATAAGAGGCAGAGGGAGAGTCAGACTCTGTCACACAGAACAAGAACATCAGAGTAAGCCAGACAAAACATCAAAAGAGTTTTCGACACAGCTGAAATGTGGAAAGCCCCACTACTTTCTAGGCATCTCCTATTGAGCCCACCCCTGCACCCCTCAGCTCTGATCAGCCAGCCAAGGCCCTGCTCAGACATGCATAGCCAGACATGGCACCAGCTAGACCCTCCGCTGGCAGTTGACATCTGTATTCACAGCATGGAAAAACCAAACTTCACTGAAACTCGATCCTTCTGCTCGCAGGGCGGCCGTGGGCAGAACGGAAAGGTTTGACTGATTTCTGCTGATTTGAAAATGGCAGGCGTCATGGACTCGTACAGAACCTTTACACTCCAGACAGGCTGTGGCATTACTTAGCGAACTCCCCTGATATGAAAAACCTACAGCTACATTTATGCTACATAGATGGTTTTTGTACAACCCGACTGCTGATCTTGACATTGATCTCACTTGTGTGTACAGTTGAAAAGCAGCTCCATGAACCTTGGCTTAGGCTAAAATGCAAACTTACTGATAGCGGATTACTTTTATCGAAACAAAAATCCCTGTAATAGACGTTTGACAGAGGTTACATTAATTTTCAAAAGGAGACAAAGATATGCTTTTTTTCTCAAATTACTCTTGATAACTTACTAAATAATCAAAGGCTATGTCACAACAGTACATTTGTTGGTCCTTATTATGCCCCAGACTGAAATATCTTAACAGGTTTTGAATTGATCTTTAAAAAAAACCATCTATGGTTTCCACTGTTTTCAGTCTAGAATTTCCATTAGTGAAAGTTTTAGGTTGAAATTTTAGATTTAGAGTAAAATTCAAGAATTATCGGTTTGACTGTCCCAGTCATGGTCCCCAGAGGATGAATCCTGATTATTTAAATGACACAAACCTACAATATGGATGGCCATGTAATATTGTGTAGACGTTCATGCTTCCCTCATGAATTGGGAAATCTTTGGTGACTATAACTTTTTCCCATTAGGTCCCAATGGTTTGGTCAATTCTGATGGTACCATTAGGTGCCACTGGTAATGCCCCAGTCTGCAATGTCTGAAAAGGTCTTTGTGCAAAGGCATCTAAAAACGTGGACAGCAACTTCAATCATCACTCTGGGCAGTGGTAGACACAATCACCCTCTTAACACAAAGCAACAGTCTAAGTGACAAAGCAGACAACACAGTCATATGCCAGGGTGCCAGCCTGTTTTACACTTAGCCAAGTCAGATTTGGCAGTGCCACCATGTTTGGCTGGGCACTGAGTGTTGTATCGATGTAGAATACACAAACAGTCTGGCATACAAGGTAACAAATAACTTCTTTTTTTTTTCCCCTCCTCTCTTCAATTGTCTTTTGAACATCAAGGGGCTTGTTGCCAGGCAGAAGCTATGATTAGAACTTAATCCCTCTTTCAGTGGGCTGTTTATTGTTAAATTTAGTACCTCTGAAGTGGGACATAGTAAAGAAAGTTAAATGCTACTCCAACCTGAATCTACTACAAGTTAAATTTAGCGTCGTACACAAGCTGCACAAAGTTGTGTCTTAAGCAATCATCTCTTAAGTGAGCCGTCTATCCATGGCTGTAGTTAATCAGATCATCAGGGCTAATCAGCATTTAATTGATTCAACCAGCAGCAGCTCTCTACAGTTAACATTTGCATCACCGCTGATCAGAGCTCAACATTATGACATGATGATTAAGGAACATGCAGAGAGAGACAAACCTGAGCCCTGACCAGTGACTTCTGCTTGTTCGTGCAGGCCCAGATGCTCGCTGAGAAGTAAACACAGCCACGGTCCAGAGTGTGAGCACCAGCAGAGATTATGTAGTCTGCTGAGAAATTGATAAAAATGTAGATGGCAGGAATATTTTTTTTTCCCCTTCAAGTTTTCTAGTAAGGCAGTTGTCAAAATAACCCTATTATGAATAGCTCTTTGAATAAGGAGTCGAAGTCCCAAAGCACCTTGCAGAGATTTTCTATTCAAAGAGCAGACAGGTGTGTGTGTGTGTGTATGTGCGTGTCGGAGTGAACAACACTGTCTCTGAGCTCAACACTACCCCCTATGTTCCCCTGCTAGATGTGGCTTGCATCACAGCAATGGCCGGGCTCTGTATCCATAGCAACAGCTGCCAGATGAGTACTGACTGTGGTGAAGGTGTTGATGGGTCATAGCCAGGCATAGTCTGCTGCCCCCCTCTGGACTATCGGAGTATTACAAAAACAAAGGACAAAGATCACGAGCAGCGCTGGAATATTCGGAACAATTGTGCATCTCAGTGACGTGTATTGCACTGCAGACTCAAAAGCTATCCATGTGCTATATAAAACACTGTTTAAACACACAAAGTGACTGAAATATCACCAAAAAAAAAAAACATGACAGAGTAAATAATTTAATAAAATTGAGTCACATGTAAGTAAGTCATGATCATTTAAAGAGCTTAAAAATAGGTCTGACTTTCCTGGCAAATTATATTTGGAAGCTACATGGTAAGCTGGATGAAAGTCTTATAAAAAGTATTCTGCATTGTTTGTATATATTTATACAACACAAACATAGGTGATTCAATCATTTAATCAGTTCTATGTGCCAAAGACACAACATGTTCTCTGTCAAATTTGATCAAAATGCAAAGAGAGTCTGTAAAGCATCCTGAGATGTGATCGTTTCTTCATATTATTGCAAGTGAGGAAGAATTTCTAGTGCTATCACGTACATTACTATAGATTGGTTAGAAACTGCAGTATGGTGACTATTGTACTCATGCATATAATTTCTCGCCAGCACATGCGAATGAAAGAGTTTTCTATTAGCCACTGGGACAGAGGCACATAGCTTTTCAATCAATGCTTTTATGAGGCAGTGAAGCTCAAAATTGAGGCGTAAATGCACTCAGACATTGAAATAATGTACCTGGATATGACTTTCACAGAATGGCAAAAGCGTCTACATTTGCAGAGGAGAATCTATTTTAGTCGGCGATATTGTTTCCCTCAACATGGCAAGTAAAACCTCAGAACAACAGCAGCCAATCAAACGTAAATTGGAGCTTTTTGTGAGATTGCGATTGAGAAGAAATACAGAAAGAATTCACTGTCGCAGCTCTTCAGTGCTGCACTGCTTTAAAATCCTCGGAGTGGCTGGTCTGTGATGGCGCTGGCTGATAAGTTGCATTTTCATCAACATTGCAACAGGAACATCGCAATATATACATTGCAAATGAGTGCCTGAAATGCAATAAAGGAGCAATGATTGTGTTTACATGTGCCATGCATTTATAATCAGCATGCACACATTTGTCAGATGAAGCTCTGCATGCATGGGTCACAGCATTTGGCCAATCAGGTGAAGCCGCAGCCCCATCTTGCTATTTAAGTTTATTTTCTGTGCATTTGGTTTGGTATTTATGTGCAGTTTCTTTCATAAGATCATTTATTTCTGAATTCATATGCTACTCAATGTTTGTTTTTTTAAAGAAGAAAGACAAAGAATCTCTATACATAAAATGTACACTTCAATATTTGATAACTGATCACAAGTCATACTGTCATCACACTCCTGAACAATGTTGTCACACATCACTGATTTTCCTCATCTCGTGCAGGCCAAAGGCTTCAGATTAGGTGCATCGCTACGGTTCAATTTGCAGCGAAGGCTGTGGAAAAGCACCGGGGCACAGAACAGTCTCGTCAGCACGACTGTGGAACAACAAAAAACCAAGTCTTATCCTCTCCGCGCCTTGTTGAGTCGAGATAGAACACACCAGATCCAACGCAGTCAGGGGTTAAAACTCTGACACATTTCCCGTCCTGTCTATATGATTGTGTGTCCTGGAGCCGCTTGCCTGTTTACTATGTTCTAGATTGCTTTCATTGATCGCATTCGTCCGCACGAGGAGAAAGAAATCCACAGAGGATTTATTTCAGCACACAGAGCGGCAAAAAAAAAGGGCTGCAGCGGAGGTGTCATTTTCCCTTTTGCGATCTGACAGCAGAGAAGCGAACACGTGACTTTTTATGGGTCTGACCACGTATGTGTGTGTGCGCGCCGTACTGGTGTGAGTGATGTAGAGTTGGTATTTACACAACACGAGGACCTGTCTGATATGACAAACATCAGCATCTGCTCGCCAAGGACTCGGACACCATAAACAATAACACAGTGCCTGCATTGTGATTTATGCGGGTGCTGAACAATGCAATAAGTTCTATGTTATTAAAATTCTTGTGACGATACCTACATTCAGTCCAGGCCTCTACAACTGAACATCTCTCCAGAGAGGCTTGTGAGTGAGAGGATCTATCATCCACTGGCAGAGAGGATGGAAAGCAACAATCAGAAGTCCTTTACAATCTTCACAGGACAAAAAAAAAAAACAGCAAAGTGAACCATCATTAACACTAAATTAGAGGGTTTCCTTGATGAAAACTTTCTCTAAGGCCAGATTTGCTCCACTAATGATGAGATTATTGACTGACTGATGCATAAGCCAGTGGGACACAAGTATTTCGGAGGTAATTACCTCTCCATCATGGCCTCTCCTCATTGACAGGCGACATTTCAAGACCAATGGGAGTATTAGTCTCCTGTGACAGGCGAGCTGATTGGCTCCCAGATTCAAAAGAGGTCCCCCCGGCCAAGAAGGCGGACCAGAAATTTAACCCAGACAAAGAGATTAGGAGGTTGCAAGGGAGATAGACTGGAATATGAAAGAAAAATAAAATCAACAAAAAAAGTGAAGATGTTATTAACTTGTACAATAGAACTGAAAATTAGCCGTTAAGGGTTTACATGACCAGAAGGTAGAGTGGTCTCAGTCAGTGGCAAATGTGGTGGCAGAAGCTTCAGCTGTTGAAGGAAGACATCCAGGCACTGATAAGGCAGATCCTGGGACACAACAAACTTCAACCTTCACACACTTCACCTGTCATTTTTCAAAGTGCTCTTCATGCCCAAACACAACCAAAGAGACATGTGTCAGCAAAAATAAAAGCCTTTTTTTATTTGTTTTAAATAAAAGGCAGCAAGGCAGCACTGCTTTGGAAATGTGATGAAAGCATCAAATGCATTTAGAAAATAATAAAAAAAAGACTCCTCCAGATCTGCAAAAAGCCATTTTACAACTGTTTTCCTAGGCTGATTGATGTTCCTTGAGGGAAGTATCAACCTAAATGTCAGCTGCTAATTTTAAAAAGTTCCTCCCCGAGATTTAAAATGTACATTTACAGGATAACAGGCACCAGCAGACAAAGACACACAAGATATCGGTCTATAAAAAATGCATAATTCAAGTTAAAATATCACACTAAACGAGAAAAGAAGCAAGCCAAAGCAAAGATGTGGCACTAAAATAAAAAAAAAAAAAAAAATCAAGCACAGACCCTTCAGGAAATTACTAGCAAAGCTGCAGATGAATTACTGCACAAACGTATGACTAAGCTGAAAATTTCCCTGTTTATTAGGCCTTTACAGTGCGGAGATGTATTACCATAATACGTTCTGGCCTCTCTCCACCCCTATTCCATTTCGCAGCAAGATAAATGGGCAACTGCTGGGGTGTAATCAGAGGCAGTGTGCTAAGTCACCCCAGGCCCACAGTGGGTGAACCGCTGCACCGACAGACCAACCACTGGTCACAGCTGGGGGGGAGGGAGGGGAGGGAGGGGCGGGCGAGAGGGCGAGGAATAACATAAACAACAGGGAGGACAAATGGAGAAATCAGAGTCATGTTAGAAGCAAAGGGGAGCAGACACAGAGGTTAAATAACATAGCAACACCAGATAATGAAGGTATGAATGAAAAAAAAAAAAAGATGCAAATCCGAGAACACGTGGGAGGTTTCTTCTTGTAATTGTATTCACATTCAGACCACTTCTCCTGCCTGTCTACAACTGTACAACCAGCTGTTGGGACTCCGTGTCCTCATCACACGTTTTTCCTGGCTTCTAATTGGCCACATGGGGAAGAGTCGGTTATTCTCTATGATTAAGCAGGGTCTGCCACGGTCGGCCTCACCTCGGGGCCCAGGGCAAGCTCATTAACTCTGCCACCAGGGGGCACATGTCACTCAGGATCACTGAGAGGAGTGAGGGACGGCGTGTGCTGTGTTTACAGTCGTCTGAGCCGGTCTGATTGTAGCTTCAGAACACATTTTTGTTATTATATTAAGTGCAAGTATGTTTTGTACATAATTAAGTCTCATCATTATTTCCCAGAGCCTGAAATATCATCGTTAAATTCATTGTTTTACCTTACAAACTCTACAGAACTCCTAAATACTCAATTACACATTTTATAAAATAGAATGACATATATTTGTAAGACCTAAACTATGGATTTTATTTTGTATTTATTTATTTTTTAGCAACTTACTCTGAAGTCATAATGTTGTGCATCCATGAGTGAGGCAGCAAAGGATAATATATCCTCGCTTTAGTTCACATTGGGCCCGAATCCAAACCCTACATAGGTCTAATTAATACTGAGAGTGTATTTTATTAGACACTCCCTCTAAAATGGCCACTTCTTTCAAACTCAGCACATTTTGTCAATAATGTTATAAAGTTTTATGGGGGAAAAAAAACAGACATACAGTCGTCCTCAAATGTGTTCATACACTCTCATTAAAAAAGGAAAATAACAGCTGTCACTAAAATAAGTTGAAATTGACAGAAGTAATAATAAATAAAAAATGTCATGAAAATCATGACATTGCTTTTGAATTGTGGTTCAACAAAAATATATTAATTATTATTATTTTTATTTTTTTAAAGCAGTTTTGGCCCACTGCTCATCAGCAAAGTGCTCTCATTTGTCTGGGACAGATATGTTTGTTTGTTTTTTTTAATTACTCTTTTCAACCACAATTCAAAATCAATGTCTTATTTCACTAAATTATAATTTAACAAATTTTTATTTATTATTACTTTTTTTCTGTTTCTCATTATTTGAGTGACTATCGTGAATTTTGCTTTTTCTTTCTTCTGAAGGGTATGAATACATTTGAGGATGACTGTACATACATATAAACCCAAACCTGAGATCATCTAGATGACATCATCAGGATTATTTAAAAAAAAATAAAAAAATAAAAATCTGGAAACTTCCCTCTGGAGTCACAGGAGAAATTATACAATCCAAGTGACTTCATAGGCTGAGTGAAAAGGTAGATCCTACATGATATTCAGCAGGTGGTGACAATGTTGTGGCACATCAGTGCAGGGTGGGATTCAAAAAGGAATCAATTCCCTGCAACTTGCTTAAAAATTACAACTTGCCGTTGTGTAGCATAGAGCAGGTTTACAGTTTTTGAGCAGAGCCGTATGGGAGCTGGTGTGCTTGAGCTGCAGTAAGTGTATTAACTGATGGGCAGGAACTACATGGATCAGAGCATTCTGGAGGAAGCAACAGTGCACAGCTACATTCAGGCCATTTTTAGGTCGAAATTGATTATTTTCATAAAATAATCAAAGTTTCTAAATATGTAACTTTGACACAGAAAGGAGAAGAAATTTTGAAGTTAAATGAGCAACAGGACTGAAAGGTTTTGTTTGCTTGTTTTCAGTTTTCTATACAAATTCATATTTAATATTCCATATTTCCGTCCTTGAATAACTGACACTTTATGTACATACATTTTAAAATCCATCTTTGCACATTCTAACATTTGCACACTGGGTACCTATTTATCTTATTTTTTTTACTTTTTTTTGTATTTTATATTGTATAATTTGCTTTATATTTTTATGTGTGCCTTCAGTGTCGGGTGGCTTGTGGGGTTGCCTGTGTTTTAATGTAGCTGCTGTAACCAAATCATTTCCTGTAAAATGATCAACAAAGTAACTATCTATTCTTTATTGTATGCAATTCCTTTAACATCCTTTCAACGTAACGTAATACGTGTTTCTCTTTCCTCAGTCGCGCCATTTGAGTCACCAAAATCTACCTCCAGTCATTTTCTTCAATCCACCCATCCATTCATCCATCCATCATGCGTGGAGAGGGCATGACTGACCCACTTTCCCGCCGTTGTCGCCCTGTCACGCTGCTGACTCAAGATGCGTTCAAGATGTTGTGTGAATGCATAAATACAGACATACAGCCTTGCTCATGCAGATGAATACATTTGGCGACACGTGCATACAACAAGACACTGACACACACCACATCTGCTCGCTGATCTAATTTTAGCAAGAGAGCGCGCACACACATATGAACCCAAAGAAACACATGGAGATAAAGAAAAGGAAACAACTAAAGATGTTTGTTCAATTTTTTGCGAAATACATCACCGCTTTGTTCACCTTCATCACCATTCCTGTTCTTATTACTCTTCTTCATAACACATTGTGAATACCATGTTTTGTCTTCTTCACACGAGAAAATCCAATTCGAATGTACGCTTTACAAAATTTCAGGGTTGTGGGCTAATGGGGCAGCGGTCACTGCTGGTTACGTCTGCAGTCGTTTCTGGGTCAGCATGAGGCAGAGCTCATCCAGCCCTGCATCCCTTAACAGCTGACTCCAGGCCAGACATGCAGACACTTCCACACACGCACACTTACAACCAGCACAGTGCATTTGGTATTAACGAGACATTAATTCAACACTCAGAGCAACAAACTGTTGTAGCAAAAACACCCACATTTCCTTAAATACACTAAAAGATGAGGAGCTACTATCTACTCACCAAAAACAAAACTCTCCTACCACAGAAACAGAATGAGATGACCTATGAAGACATTGCATGCACCCAGTCACCCACAAGCCATATTGCAAGTGAGCATCTTAACATAGACACACACACACACTTGATGAACCCAGAAACAGCTTGAGTGTCTGCGCAGACATGCATCAGTTACCCCGCACTGTACTCCTGCCTTTGCACTCATGCCTCGCAACTTCATATGTCCATGTGGAGCCATATGCGTGCATCGCGCCATGTGCTGCGTGTTCGTCAGCCGCCCCGTATACATCTAAAGTGTCCTAACGATATAGAGCAAGATGAAGCCCGGTGAACCATGTGAAGAGCTGTGTGTGTGCAGGGAGTTAAAGGGCCATAATTTTGTGTTTGTATAAGTTTGCTCCGATGAAGCGGTTTAAAGCGAACACACTCGCAGGGAATGTGCAGGATGTGTTAGCAGACACGTTGGACGCTTTCTCAAACAGCAGCACATTACTACAGGAGCTCAGGCTGGAGCGAGCCCAGGTCTGAGGCCCCCGGCCGCCAGTTCACAGCCTTAATCCTCCACAGAGGTTTACTTCCAAACCGCGGTGACGACACGCTGACGGACGGACACGCCTCCCCTTCCCGCTCTGACTGCATCGCAGCATCATCTCAGCTGCTTCTCAGGAAAAAAAAATGTGACAAACGTTGGGCAACACAGAAGCATGTATAAAATTCTAATGTGCGTTTTTATTTTCACGTAAGGGACCAAGTTGTATTTATGACCCTTACATTAGCAATGACGTTCTTCCTCTGTTTTATTTAAGCATTTCAAAGCTTCTATATTCTACATTTATGTCTGGAAAGTACTCTTATGCTACTTCTTGGGAGAAAATCCACAAGACAAGCACATGAATGGCAGAGGATGTTTGTTCTCTCGCTACTTTTTCAATGAAACGCATATTAAGAAAACATGCCATTTTAATTTTTACAACAGAAATGTGTTGGTTTTTTTTAGACAGATGACACATATTCAGCCCAGTACGAGCAGAGTGAGGACTAGAACAGAGCAGTGTGTCGATCAGCCGTGGGAGAATTCCAGCCAAAGATGAGGATGAGGCTCAGATTGGAGCAGGGCAGGCCTTCGCAGACAGAAAGGGAATCAGCTGGCCGCCGACCAGCAGCCAGTAATCACTGTCAGCAGTTCACATTGTGCACAATCATGTGTTCGAGCACAGCCATGTATATGTGCCCGGACTCACGCAGCTAAAACGTTTCACTGTGACAATCCTGACAAACACTCAGACCACCACATGTTGCAGCTTTGTGTAGGTGTATGAATGAGTGCAAGTGATAGGGGAGGTCAAGCGTGAAGTCTTTTCCCACATCGCACTGCTATTCAGTTCAGTGGACACCATTTAACAGCCCCGTGCTTGAATCCATCTGAATGTAGGAGTTCATCAGTAATGAAATGTGGAGTCGTTCTTGATACTTGGTGAATGACCAGCGAAAGGAAAGCGTGGGATTTAAGCTCACAGCTCCAACTTTCAAGTGCACCAGATTGAATGTTCCTATTTGACTCACAATGAGTGCAGAGCTCTGATAGTGGCTGTTTCAGAAATAGGGTCTGTGGAGCAGTTAGCCAGAGGGACGTCTAGCAAGGCAGAGGGGCTCGGTTGGAGGTAGATGGAGGCAGGTGGGGGCGACACGAGAGAAAGGTAGAGGGCAATGCATGTGAGAAAAGAGTGAGTATTGGCTTTGCAGCTGCACAGCAAGAAAGGAATCTTGTACATGGAGGCCTACAGGTTTAAAATAATGGCTTTGAGTTTAACTTGGAACTGCATTTAACCCACTGAATCCCAAAACATGTAAACAGGTTTGCAACTATGACATCAGGGAGAATGGTAGGATGTACAACTTGGTGACAGTCCTTAAAATCATGCGTGACTTCAAGTTTCATTGGGAAAAACTATCAAATCGAGGCTTAAAATGAAGATGTCAAAATCAGTTCATTCTACATGTGTCACGTACAAATTGGCTAAAAAAAAAATGTAGTAACCACATTCTGCACAAACACTTGGCACAACCAAGAAGGCATTACTGACAAACATTTAGGGATGTTTCGGTTGAATTTCAGGCTGTGACTACAAAAAGACAGAAGACAAGTAAGGAAACAAAATAAAAATTCAAGTTGTAAAATAGTCTGAGGAGCCACCATTTTTTCCCTCAGTATCGGTTACACTTGGCAGAATGTGGTAAATGTCGATTGCAGGTTTTTTTCAGTTTCTATAATATGATTAATCTTTTTTTTTCTCTCTCTGATTTATAGCATTATAAACTTTATTATACTACACCAAGGACATATTTGAGTTCTCTCAACTTCTCATCCACGGCTGTGCCTTTTTCACAGGACTTTATATTGCAGTGATAAATGGGATCAAAGTGAGTAAAACTGTGACGGGACCAAAAGCGCCCAGAAACTGCTAGGACCAAATTTACAACCAGTTAAGAGAAACAGGGAAAATAAAACCCTCCCTTTCTATAAAGGCAATGGAGAAAAAAAATATATTTCTATATGAAAGGGGCAGTCTGTCTAATTTACACATGATGGCGAGTACAACTGAGTCTGTGGAAAGAGTTTCTAAGCTGTCGATCCCTGAAGAATGAAGATCCGTTTGGACCCACGTTTAATAAAAAGTAAGACAGAACAGGTGATAGCTTCAAGAGGAGGGATATAAGAGGACGGCATTAGTGCTAGAAGAGAACGAAACAGATACATAGAGAGGAGAAAATAGAGGCAGATAAGAAAGAAAACAAAGCGAGAACTGCCGCGAAAAAGTGACAAGCAAGCAAAAAGAGAAGAAAGGGAAAGAAGGAGAAAAGCATGGCGGTTTGGCAGGATGCCAGGGCAAGGAGTGTGTCACAGATGTGCCCCCGACTCTCAGGGGGGATGTGATGAGTGGACAGGAACGCCCTGCACACTCACATACATGCACGAGCTCCAGCAGCCCTCATTTACCCAAAGTCACCGAATAGGCAGGACCACCCAGGCACGCTACACAACTCACAGAGACCCGAGATGTCAATCACGCCGTCAAGGGTTTCTCACGGTTTTTTTGATTGTCGGACTCAATAATGTGCTGATGAAAACAAGGGCCAGGCTACCCACCAGTAATTCCCATTTGATCATGTCTTTATACTGCCAAAAGTACTGGATCGCTTTTCACAGAGTTACGTAAGAAACTGCTCCGACTGTATTGTCCACTGTTCACAATCGATGCCGGGTTCAAACCCTGTCTAGGACCATTCTGCATACACTTCATAAGCATGTAAAAGCATGTGTTTGACTGAAGAGCTTCGTCTGCTCTTCTGGCACCTTTTTGGATGACGGGTACTTTTCTAGTACTTTCATACTAAAAACGGATGCACGCAAGGTTTTATAAATATGTCCACAAATGGTATGTCCACAAGTTTTTTTTTAAAAAAAAGATGAAAACTGCATTGCAAAAACTCGTCTCTTCCTTTAGAAGGCTCCCCCTCTTTGAGCTTTATCATGCTGCCGTTTCACATTAGGTTTATCTCCGGCCCTCTGCTGAGCCGTGAAGGCTGGATTCTCACTGTGGCCCTGGATTTTTTTTTGAAGATCAGAGGAACGGAATGGAAAATGTACTAAACGTCAGTAATAGTGACACAGCGAGCTCGGTTGCGGTGAGCGTTCGGGGCTCAAAGGATTGTGGGCCGTTAAATGGTGTGAGGGGGGGAAAAAAGATGTCACTTTTTTACAAAGCAAAAAAATTTGACTTGGGTTTCTGAATGTCTTCAGTCTTCTCTCCACCTGCTCACCTCTCCGTAGCCTCCCAACGTCCTGCTCTGTTGCTACCTCTGGTATGCAGACAGATACAGTCATTCGCTGTCTAAATATTATTTTAATCCCCCGTCGAACACAGAGCAGTACGGAAATATCTGCTTCATTCCTGTCCTCCGCGGCTTCCTTCCGCGCTACTTTTCCACAATTTGCGGAATGACGGAAACTTTATTCCTGTCATAGCAGGTGGATGAAGGGAGGCGTCTTTTGCTGTACAACAATAAAGTCTTCACAGTGCATGAAAGTGTTTCTCTTACCTGATGGAGTGATTGAAGAAGTGTCGAGCAGCATCAAGGAAACCAGGAAAATGAAAGAGAGAGAGACAAAAAAAAAAAAGTTAGACACTGAATTCAACAGAGCTTGCTTTAGGTGAAAGTAAAAGTGTAACAGATTCTATTTTTAACAAAGAGTCTGTAGATGGGCTAAAATTAGCCGTGCTTTAAGTTAAATATTAGCATGAGCAAAAGGAAAGTGCTGATGTTCACCATCTTAACGTAAATAGTCAAAGATCACCAGAGTCAGTGATTTTTGGGCAAAGTGAGATTTTCTGTACATTTCAATGGTAATCTGTGCAGTTGTTGTACATTAACTGCCTATTATTTTAATAATTGATTAATCAGTTCAAGTTTAGAAAAAAAAAAAAGAGTCAAAAGTCTCTGATTCCAGCTCCTTGTATCGTAATACTTCCAGATTTTTTTCCTCCTCTGTGACAATAAACTGACACTTAAGGACGTCGTCTCAGGCTTTAGGAAAGACTAATCAACGCTTTTCACCACTTTCTGACATTTTATGGCCCAAAAACTTGTTCAACAATTAAGAAATTAATTGACAGATTAATTGACAAATAAAATAATTGGTAGTTGCGTCGCTATTATTCATGCAGTTATTCATTCAGCCAATCATGTGCCAACGGTGACAATGCAGACAATCATCGCACCGTTGCGGATATAGAGCAGCGGCTTCAGTTGTCCGCGTCAAACATCAGAATGAGAAAATAAGATGATTTTTGGCGACTTCAACCGTAGCATGACTGTTGGTGCGCGGTGGGCTGGTTTGAGTGATGTGCTGCTGGGATTTTTTACCACAACAGTCTTGAAAGTTTGCCCGGAATGGTGAGAAAAACAAAACATCAAGCAAGCAGCAGCTCTGTGGATGGAAACGCCTTTTTTGATAAGTGGTCAGATAAGAACGGCCATAGCTGTCTCAAACTTTTTCAATGTCGTCCTCCAGATCACCACATCTGAATGGAATAAGACACTTTTTGGATGCGGTAGAACAGGAGATCTGCAGCTGACAAAAGCTCAAAGTATATGTTGCAATCATGTGAAGAGAAACTCAAACAAATATTTCTAATAGCTTGTGTAATTCATGCAATGAGGAATTGAAGTTCTTTTGAAAGCACTACCTAGTCTTAGTGTGGTTCTTCTAATAGAGTGTTCAGTGTGGGTACACCGATACTAGTATGTAGGACAGGGCATATACAACACTGTCCTGGAGCACATTAGGATTTGGGCAAATTGGACTTGAGACAAAAAAAAAAAGTTTGAGGATCAACACACTCCTCAACGTGACGTGTCTGACACCCAATAACTATTTCCACCAACAACACATTGACTCAGACTGCTTGTGTATCCATAACCACGAGGAAAATCCACCGAAAAAGGCCCTTTCAGCAAAGCTGCTCAGACTGAAAATTCCACAGAAAGCACTGAGACATCGCACATGGGCGCGAGTGAAGACTTCATTGTGTTTTGGTCCAACATGGCAGAGACTACCAGCTCAAGCAGAATTTAGAAAGGGGGAGTGGGCGATTAAGATCCCATCACAAACCTTCTTGGTGGAAGAAAATCTAGCCTCGGTAACCCAAGACAAACACTTAACGGGTTCCGCACTAAACGCCATCACAACACGCCGTCGCCGCGGGGCCGGGCAAAGCCTGAGGAATCGCAGACGAAAATGTGGGTTGTGGTGGAAATTGACTTGATTTTAATTAGGTGGCGAGGGCTTACGGTGTTGATGTTAGCGCTCTTGCTAAGTCTTGGGCGCAGTCAGGAGCATTAGCCTTAACTTGAGCAATGTGCGGGAGCCAGACCCAAAGCTAACATTACACAGAGCAAAGGCTGCTGAGGCTTATGGATGTGTTTACCTTGGAGGCTGGCTGGGCAAATGAAGAGTTATAACTCAGCAATGCTCTCAACTCATAAAAGCTAAAGAAAGACACCAAGACTCACCAGCCTGAAGAAAACTCAGCACAGCAAGTAAAAACAGTAAAACAGACATATAGACGTACAGCATATATGTCCATGTGCACATTCTGCAAACGCTACATTGCATAGAGCAGGTGCGTTGCTCATACAAATGCCAGCTGCCATGTATATTTTTAAGCAAACATAAAGACAAAGCAGCTTTCACAATGAAAATGTGCATGGTAAGAGGTGTATGTAGAGATGCAGGTAGCACCATTTTCACTCTCACATTCTTACAGCTACATACTGCCGCTATGCTTCTACCTGAGGCCTTATCTTACACGTGCAGATTGCAGTAAATAATGAACAGTCGTGACTTGATAATCCAACACTCAATGTCGGATAGCAAGGCTGTCGGATTGTCAAGACAGAGGTCGAGATACAAGGAGGGCTTGATGCTTGAAGGATCATTTGTTGTTAATATTTATTGTTTATAGCTGTTATAACAACTAGTGCAATGTTAGAACACTACGCATCGCTGGATTTCACGCCTAATTGACCGATGCACTTGTGCACGGGCCGGTCGGTTGACATCAAAGGTAAGTAAATCTGTCGGATTGTTAAGTCAGATAATACACCGTTATCCTTATCTGTGACATAAAATGTCACGTCGGAGTCAGAATCCAAGGCTGTCTGTATGTTAAGGCTATTTTTTTATGGGTTTCGTTCATTTTTCCTAAAAACCTGTCAGATAGCAAGGTTTTCAGACTGTTAAGGGTCAGAATGTCAAGTCATGACTGTAATTTTACTAGCTAGATGAACAACCCATCTATAAAGCCTCTTTCAGACAAGCACAGTTTTCCATCAATCTAACAGTATCTCAATGTGTAGGTTTTGTGTCTAATAAGCTCCCTGATCTCCGTTATCTAAAAGTCAGTGGAAAAAAAAGGCTAAAAAGTCATAATGGCATCAAAATGGTACAGCTACCTTAATCGGTCAAACCTAGTAGGATTGCCATGATTTTCAACACGAGCCTCGACAGCATCCCGTCACATTAGCGGATAGGCACGAACAGCAACGTACTTACAATTTGCGTGAAGCAATTTATTGAGGTTTACTGCTTCTAAACATGTCAGAATAACAAGACTTAGCAATTCTAAATGTGATTCAGGTTTTCAATAAATTTGAACAGGAGCTGAAGTTTAGTTTGTTGCTTCCGGCTGTTCGTAGGAGTCTTTTCACTGAGTTAAATAAGTAACTGCAGCATCAAAATCCATGTGATTGTCTCCACACCAAGTGACTACTTTAGATTACGTCCTCTGTTTATTAGTGGATGACTATGTGTTATACATAACTGAACGTACTGTCTAATCTCACGTGTATGACAAATATCACATGGCTATGGGTGGCTCTCTCTGTCACTGTGGTGTCTGAGTGAGCAGCGAGGAAAATTACCATAAGTGATCTACGTCTCGCTGACAGATCGTCGTCACTTTAACAGATTGATGAAGCACCAGTGGTACATATCAATGTCTAAAAGGGGCCTAAGTAGCTGTGGCAGTTATGAAGACTGGAGAGTGTCTTTATAGGAACGCAGCCACACTACGCTGAGTGTGATTTCAGGTGGAGCGACACTTGGGAAATGACTACAGACAATTTTCCAGAGAAAGAACTGAACAGTGTCTCACAGTTTCATATTGTGTGGTCGTTGGAAATGTACACAGCTAACACAGATAGCCACTGACGGGGACACAATTACCTTCAGAC
The DNA here is from genome assembly GCF_000690725.1 of Stegastes partitus. Lineage (NCBI taxonomy): Eukaryota > Metazoa > Chordata > Actinopteri > Pomacentridae > Stegastes > Stegastes partitus. Next base: position 40,765 of record NW_007577913.1, read on the forward strand.
TATGCAAAATGAGAGTTGTTACTGCGGCTGAACAAGAGAAAAAAAACACAACAACAACCTGACATCACTGGAACATCCACTGAGAAAGAGTGAATAAAAAGCCCAAACAGAGAGGGATGAACATCGGATGAGGAAAGGTAAAAAGTCTTGCTGATGAGACGAGGTAATGAGCATTTGTGAGTGAAAGCCTGTTGATGCAATTAATTTTCTTCAAAACTGGGGCGTGCTCACCGTCTCTGCCTACTCACAAAAGGTGTATCATTAATCATTGTTTTGGAGGGGAAAGCAATCTCCCCGCTGCAGGAAATCTAAATCTTTCAGCAACTGCGAGCCCAAATGATGACGCCGGACTGTGATGAAAAACGCAAAATGGGAGATGAGAGTTTGAAAGGGGAGTAAATGGAAGGAGAAAGGTGGAGGGGGGCCGACGCTGACAAACTAATCTAGAGGATTAATCAGGTAGCCAGAGAAGGCGATGAAGGAAAGGAGAGAGATAACAGGAAACACAAAAAGGTCAGTTATCATATTTCTTGCCACAAAAGGTCTCTCTTCCTCTGTCCTATTCAATCAATGGTTTGGAATTTTATCGAAATGCTGCATTAACCGTCTGACTTACAAGGACATACCGACTAATGGCCCTAAAGACCCCAAGATCTAACGACTATAAGACTATATGACACAACCAGTGTGACAAAAACATTACCTTTCAATCGTTATTAGCTACGTGATTAATGTCATCTGGAAAAAACATTATTTATTAACTTAGGAGAACTAAAGTTAATTAGCATATTATGTAAACTGAAAATACATACTTTCCTTCGATACAAATTGCAGTACAATCCACATTAGTATTTAAAAGCTTATTTACAATCCTGTGATTCAGGTGTCATTTTGTTTTTAGTCATTTTTAACCAACATTATTTGCAATATATTGAAATGTCTTAAAACATTAGTAACACTAAATTTGGCCAGTACTGAAAGCTGAAATTCTATCTTTATATATTTAATAATTCAGTTTGAAAAAGACCTGGAATCAACATGTACATTATTTGTTGAAGTGCCCACAGGTTTTACAAATAAAAGGTGACACTATATGCTAAAGCTATTTTGTAACTTGCATTTTTCATTTATTTCTATACTTGTCTCCTGTCTGTTCTGTATACACACTGCCTGCAGTTCAACCTAGTTAGATTGAACAGTCCCTGTCATATGAATCTTTTTCAAGGAAATGGCTTATTGTAGGCAGATTTTTAAATGACACATATAGACTAAAGCGTTTTATATCACAATTGTATGCTTGGATCTGGTCAGGTTTTCCAACCAAACAGCATGTCCCAGATGAATAGTTCCTGGACCGTCAGTTTCTGACTTTGATAAAAAGGTGTAGCTTTGTTAACTTAGTGAAGACAACATGCCGGTCAAACCAACTGGCAGGTTCTGGGGTTCAGAAGGAGTAAAATTGCAGAGGTGGAATTGGGTGCTTTTGACTCCAGTGTTGTTCAAAAATTATAACAGAAACAGAAAACAATGATGAAGAAATGAGGAACCTGATGGACAAATTCATGAAAACTTGGAGCGATAGAATAAAACACCTGCGAGATACGACAGAAGTATATCGCTGTTGGGTCTGCTGGTAGCATGACGTCAAATCAACAAGAATATTGCTTATCAGTTTTACGTGAGTTCTCACTCAAGCAAAAGCAAGTACATCTGGTGCTAGTCTGTTGTGTCTGGCACTGAGTGAGTGTGAATTTTGTGTGTCTCATGACCTCCATCTTTAAACAGGTCTGGCTCACTGTGACACAACCTTCCAACTCATGGTGAGCTACAACGATCTCTCTCACAGAGGCTCATTTTCACTTTCTCTCTCGGGTTTTCTTAATGATGCGGCTAAAAAAATGTGGTAATGAGAAGTTGCGGGATGTGTTTAAAGTGTTTGTAGGTAACTGGAGATGGCGGGATGGGACAGAGTGAGCATCATCACCTCCTTTCCTTCCCTCATAGGAACACAGTTGTACCAGAGTAATGAAGTGGAGAGCTTCAGGAGCTGGTTACACCCACTTGTTATAGGTTCTCAAGTGTTTGCTCAGTTAAGATCTGTCCAAAGTACAAAGTATGTTTGCTAATACGAAGCACTCGAGGTGTAAGTGCAAAGAAATGCTGCTGTTTCAGTTCACGAGACGAAGTTAAAGAAACATGCTTTAGAATAAAACAGTGGCTCCTACAAAACCTCTGACAAGCTTCAGTGTCATCTGGCATCTTTTATACCCAAAAAGAAGCATTCTGCAGCACTTCACAGTAATAAATGGGTTAAAAACACCACAATAAACGTCTGGAATGTCGCCACCGTATGTCAAAATGGTGATAAGCAGCTTCTCGCTTTGTAACATGTCGAAAAATGACTTCCACAGCTGTTTACAAGAGGCAAAATTAGTTCGGATGAAGAAAGACACAAAGAGAAAGACCCAGAGGATGTTGGGTGAGGAACAAGAGGAGAAGGAATGCAGAGAGGATATGAGTCAGAGATGAGGGGAGGAAAGAGAGGATGTCAGGAAAGGGGAAGGGGTGGAGCGGGAGGATGGGGGTGAGGAGGAGGAGGAGAGAAGAGTCCATCTATTTGCCAAAGTCTTATGGTTCTTCCCGTTTGTCTGCCTCCCTTTAACCCTCACCCTCGCCCCTCCGCTTTAAACGGGCTGATCAGAGATAAGAGTGGAAACTGTCTAGAGAGAGAAAGAGGCCGATCCATCTGTCCCCAAACATCCTTGCCGTACATTCTGGAGGACAGAGGAGGAAGACAGACACAAGCAGAGACACTGTAAAGTCTGTCTGGACTCCTTCCACTGCTGCAATCTCATTACCTCGTCTATCAGTTGGAGAGGCAAATACAAAAACAAGCATCTTCATGGTGCCCTTTTGAAAGTTTTCATTGAAAGACCTTAATTTGAGGTCAAACATGAAGACTAAAAAAAAAACTTTCCAAAAGCTGTTTTCTTTTGTGTTGAAATCTTTCAACCAAGCACCATTAGGACGAGAGAATTAGTTGTCCATTTATATGCAAATGAGCTTCAATCAGTGACAGCTCACTGAAAAGGGTGAATGCAGCGAGGTGTGGCTAACCCCTAAATCCACTGGAGAACTTTTTTTTTTTTATTACTGTGGAGGAGGCTGCTGTGTGAGTGATGGGAGGCGAAGCAGAGGGCACAGTGACGGAGCGTGTTCCCCCTCATCCAAGCAAATGCATTGCCCGATTAAATTTCATTTATTTTGACCGTTTTTTTTCATCAGCCCTCTACTGACGACACCAAAAAAAAAAAGGCGGCACAAAACGATAAGGTGATGGAGCAGTTGTAAGAATGCAGGGTCGCAAATGTACATACATGAGGACACTGTTGTATTTTATTAGCCCCCTAAATGAAGTCAAAATGCACAAACATCATTTTAATTTTAGAACCTTTTTTTTTTCATATTCAATCTAAATCAGCAGGTCCAAATTTAAACTGCTGATACATTTTCTATGGATCCATTTGCTAATGTTTTGCTGTTGGAAATATTGTAATCGCCGCTCTTTAAAGATTCACTCAGTAGCCAGTGTATAATACATTCTGCTACTCAATTTATTACTGAATTTGAATCCATTTGAATCCATTTGCATAATTTGTGGTCTGGGCTTGGGATCCCACAAATGCTCAATTGTCCTGGAATCTGTGGAGTTTGGTTGTCAGGTTAATGTCTTGGTGTCTTGGTCGGGTTCCTCGAGCCCGTTCCTGAGCAGTTTTTGTGGTGTGGTGGAGCGCATTGTCCTGCTGGGGGAGGCCGAGGGGTGTTGTTGCCACGGGGAGTGGTCTGCTACAATGTGTAGGTGGGCGGTTACGTGTCAAAGTAGCATCCTCATGAATGCCAGAACACAAGGTTTCCCAGCAGAACGTGTTATTGCAACAAGACGGTCCAAGCTACTTACTTCACGTGTCAGTGGTTCTAATGTTGTGGCGGATTGGTGTAAATATATATGGCAATGCTGGTGAAAACCCCAAAGAGAGAAATGCATTCAAACTAACCACGTCAAAGGCTATCAGGGAAAGAAAAGCACATGTAGGCAAAGGAAATCAGTGCAGCTTGTACTCATAAAACTTGAAGCTGATTTTCTAGTCCGTGTATGTCACTCACGTGTTGATGGGAAACATGTTATGCCGGTCTAACAGGTATTTGCAACCGTCACCGTGACCGACGTTTCAGCAGAATGTTCTCAAGAAAGAACTGAAAGGGTTAGATATAAAGTTAATTAGTCAATTAAGAGAGAAGTAACTAGCAACTGGCTATACAATCAAACTGTTTACACCAATCTTTAAGCAGAATATTGAGAAATCACTGTTCCCATCTCCATACATGTGGACCGTTGCTGGTTTTATAGATAGTAAAATGGATAAATTTGGGTTTTGGACTATGTTTCAGACATCAACTTGGATCTCAAATGACTTTTACTATTTTGTGATCTATTATAGAGAATTAAGATAGTAAATAATGACGATGCAGCTCTCAACCGCAGCACGTTTAGACAAGTGACAGGAAAGCACAAAATACAGCTTTTACAATTTACATAGGAGCCACAGTTCATGAAAAAAAAAGCAAAATTGTAAAACAAATGCCCTTCCTTTTACACTGAAAGTTGTACTGGCTTTTTATGGCAGCACTCCTGAAATTATATGGTAGCCTCTGCTTCTTAAATTACATAATATTTTCATACTGAGGGATAGTAAACTAAACAGACCATGTGTTCCTTCTATAGCAGTACTTGGCCTAGTCAAAATGAAAGCTTGGTTTGAATGAAAGAAGAATGTGATTGATTTCAGTCAACAATTGAGGGACCATCTTCAACAACACTAATCAATCAGACCACTCATCAGTCCCAAGTTTTCATTGTATGTTTCATTACGAATTACCCAGAGCATTACCAGAAAGTCCTAAAAATGTAAACAAATAGCTTGGTTAGCAAACTGAACTACATTACTATTCAGTGATCAGGGTGGACTATCGTGCTAAATATCCAAAGCTATCACATATTCCCTAACAGCTCTCAGAAACACATTTTAAGACTATGACAAGACACAGACCACTTGTGTAATTTATCTGCAAAAATAAAAACAAATCTCTGAGAAACTGATTACAGTTTCAGCATGGTGACGCCCAATATGCACACAATGTGACGAACTGAAAGTGGATAAATCACTAAGATTCCACATATTACAACACCAACTGCATACCTTTTAGCTTTCTTCACAGAAGTCAAACTGAGTTTACAGCAGTACCAGATGAAAAAAAAGCTTTTAAAGATGCTACACAAGACATTTTAAAGAGTCATATAGCATTAAAATGGCAGCAAACAACTATTTGCTCAAGAGTAGCTATTGTTTGCTAAAGGAGGACTGGCATCCTTGGCAGAAGATAATGGCACACTTCTGCTGGGGTCTGGCCATACATGCATGTTAGAGCATGTGACTCCCTCCCTCTGAAACTTCCCTGTGCTTATGAAAAGCCTGAGAGTGACCCACACTTCTGTATAACAGTGAAAACACAGGACAGATGGGAGTGCAGTCTGAAGCATTCAGCCAATGCCTCTTGAGAAACAAAGAAGTTCTAAAAAGAAAACAACAACAACTATGGATTTCATTTATGTTATTTACCTAATTTATGTGCACTTGTTTCATTTCTTATCCGTGTGAGAGTTCCAAATGTTGTTTCGCTGCTCTCCTCCAAGCTCTCAGTCTGGGTTGTTTTTTGGTTTACATTCATGTACACAACTTTTCTGGTTGGAAATGAATTGTAAAGGGAGGAGTGGAGTGTACTTTTAGGACAAAGAAATACAGCTAGAACACAATACTATGTATTAAGTTAGAGATAACAGTGTTGCTCATATTATTTCAGATATTCATGGGAAAGGAAAACTGCAAGACCAGCATATTGCAAAGCCATGCCATGAGACTTTTTTTTTTTTACTGACACAGCCCAAGAGAGAGTCAGTCTCACTTAACCATAACAAAAAGTTCCCACCATTTCTTTTTAGTGAGCCGTACAGGAGCACAGGACAAGCGGAGGATTTCAGAACTTCACAGCATGTGGTGCCCATTACAGCAAACCAGAGCCGATGTCAACAGCAGCACTTCATGGCGGAGGACAGCAGGGAACTCTGAGGGGGAAATCGCGCCTGATGACATAAATGTTGGAAAAACAAACTCTGAGAAGGAGTGGATAAACTTAACGATTTGGATTTGAGTCCCCCGGGAGATAAAAGAGGTGTGTACGTATATGTGTGTGTGTGTCTGTGGGAGTGTGTGGATCGGTCCTTCTCGCTCATTTGTGCATGCATGCATGGTAAAGTGTGCATTCCAGACGAGTGAGGAGAGAAGCACTCTGAGGCACGATGACAGAGATGGAGCGAGCGAGAGTCGTGACCGTAAGACCACATTACAACAATTAGCCAACTGCGGCCCTCCAACCCCCTCCGTAATACACCCTCCCCGTCACTGTTCTCACTTCCCCCTGCAGCGGAGTCTGTACGCAAGGCTGCTGAACTAGAAACAGCTCTCCAAACAACTGACTGGATGAACGTTGGGATTAACCCGTCGCCTACCAACACGCGTCATGCAACAAGAACACATGGCTTCATATGAATGGGTCACGAATAGAGGGGGGGAAAGAAAGACTGGGGACAGCTGAAAGCACAACAGTGGAAAAAGTGAGATTTTTGTGAATCTGTCCCACTTGACAGACACTGAATGAACAAGGGAAGCACTGTGCTGTCAAGAACTCAACCAAACTCAATGCAGATTCCTCTTATTAAGAACAAAAATCAGCTCCTCAAACCTATCTGGAAACTCCCGTGTTTAATTGCTCAAACAATATGTACCCTATGTGGCATTCTTCATAAAGCGCTTCAACCAAGTGTCATTAAAAGCTCATTTGGACTACTGATGATCACTTATCTCTAACCTTGTACAGTGTCTCTAAAGATATAAATGAGCTCCTAAACTGGCAGCTACTTAGGGTGAAAGTGCTCGACAGCCCGCAGCAGCAGCAGCAGCTCAGTAATGCAATGACCGACTGATAAATGAATTGACAAGTGGTGGCGGACGCAGCATGGTTTGTGGGATTGTGCAGGAGTCTTGGTGAGTGATTTATCGGGCGGCGTTGGCAGCGCTGTGCCCTCTCTCCCCCACCTCCTGAACCTACAGATTCCTGAGAAAGCGGCTGAGCTGGAAGATGGAGCTGTGATTTTAGAAATTGAGGAGAGAGGTGAGGATGGGAGTGTTGGTATTAGGAGGTTAGTCAATTGTGTAAATTGCACAATTTATCAGCCAGAAACTGTAAAAAAGCAAAAAGAATTGTCATGTTTCCGACGGTCCCTGAATTCCTCATCCGTGACATGCCAGTCCATCAATTAAAATGGGAACATTTCATCAACACCAGTATGAAGTCATTATTTAAAAAGGTGCCTAAAATACACTGCTTGATTTAATCAAATTCTATGTTTCATGGTGCAACCATTAAGGCAGTACAACCAAGAGTCACTTTACAAAAATTCAGGGACTTTTTGACTGAACTGGGCTGAACTGCAGGCTGTGTTTACACAGAGCAGATAGGAGACAAGTACAGGAACAAATTTAAAATGCAAGTACAGTGCTGCCCACTTAATATCACACCGCTTTATAGAACATCCCGTTTATAATCATAAAATATCAAAGTTACAAATCCTTTCCTATATAACCTATAGTAAAACAGTCCATTTACTGCCATAGAATAACGTCATAATCCTGGTTTTTGTCATAACGAAATCCCCGAAGTTGATTCCAGGAATAACTTTTGCCCGTTTAAAGTCATGTTTGGCCGATCGTTACGGCTCACGGGCCGAGCGTCGGTCATATGTGGCAGATTATCACAGCCCGTCAGCCGCGGAAGGCAATGTGCTTGTTTAGTTGTCAGTTACCTTATTTAGCAGCTATTCACACAATGTCTGTCCATCTTGAAGCCCGCTTATTGGAATATCACTGATATAGTCAGAATTCCATCCTGAACCGAGGGTATGATAATAAACGGGCAGCACTGTAGTGAAATATTCACAGTATAGAGCTACCAGTTTATTCCGGTGTGGGAACAAAAATGTTTAAAATGCAAATTTTCTTTATTTTTGTAAAATAAATGATCAAAGAAATCAAATTTAGTTTTTCTCCCCCTATGATTTACAGCATTATAATTGTCTTATTCTGTAGAGAAGAGCTTTTTGAGTTCACTCTACCTGTAGCCATGGTTTTTAAAGAGGTGCAGGACTTTACATTGCTGTAAAAAATGAGCTCACAGTGACTGAAAATATGACTAAAGAGAAAAAAAAACACCCAAAAAATTGGTTGGGTTTCAGAGGGTTAAACCTCTGAGCTCTCCTTCATAACTCCATGAGAGCATTAATAAGCAACAAATGGATGAGGGCACCAAGAGGTCTAGGCCTGGCTGCAGTTATCATTATTATTATTACATTACCAGCCATGTAGCCAAATAGTTTTTGAAAGCTTCTCAATAGTAACCATGAACAGGCCCGTACACTGTTCAGCTCACAGGCACGCAAGCACTGAAACTACCTGTCAGGGGGTCAAGGAACACGAATACGCCTTACCGAGAGTAAAAAAATAAATAAATAAAATACTCCAGCATAAACTGAGAGAAGGTCATGTCGTCTCCCTGAACTACAGTGCACTTTATTTTTCGCGTTAAGAGAAAAATAATCAATTCTACTTTAGTTTATTAGGATCCAGTCAACTGCAGCCGATTTTCACCGCAGCACGACGGTCACAAATCCTTTCTGTGCACTACATCCTGAAATCTAAGGCTGCGGTCAAACCGACTTGAATCTTGCATGAAAGAAAAACAGCCTTCTAATTCATTAGAATGGAGTCAGTCCAGTGGCACAGCCAGCCAACACAGTCTCTGGCAAAAACCTGACTTTGAACACTGGATTTCTATTATTTACCACTTTTTATTTAATGTTGCTGCTATGATAGTTTTCCAAAGTTGTAAAATCCTACATATGAGTTGTACAAATGATTGTGTGGCTTCGTGGCATCTCGTAAGCCTTTTAACACATTAATTGGCTCACTGGTTTGAACGCCTGCTAATAACCAAGTATTTACATTTTTATTCATAATTCATGCACAGAGACTTGCAGGGATTTTTGGCAAAAGGAGCCGCCGTTAATGTAAAGTATTGTACGGTGATTCCTCATCCTGCAAAGAAAAGTACTGGCTCGCTTACAGTGCTAGATGGCTGTAATGTACCATAATGGTTTAACACGAAAGTCTATTGAAAAATGTTCCAAATGGCTGAGCTAAAATGAAAAGTGGAATATATTAGATACTGGAAAAAGTCTGACTTAAAGAGCTGCAGTACGGGCATAGGTTTTATTTCACATTAAAGTGTTGTGATGTGATGCGATCGCGTACTTCTTTACGCAAGACAGAGTCTTGAAAAAAGTCTATGAGACTTCCCCTGTGCTGAAGAAAAGGGAATATCCTTCAACTAGTGACATGCAAAAAGACATGATGTTGTAATTACGGCATTGCATACACAAACGCTTTCAATAAAGGTTTGAAAAGTAAAATCATATAATGTATACAACGCAGGGTCAGAGCATGTGGTCATAATTTGCATGTGTACTGTACGAGCACATAACAACGCATACCAACAGAGCTACGTTATACGCTCTCTCGCTCTCTTTTTCTGCCTTTTCTTCTTAAGTAAATCATGAAAACCCCACGGCATCAACAATCCACAGTGCTTACAATTAGTTAAATGTTATTTTTCTTCTAATTTTTTTTGCAACATTAGTCATTTCCTCGGTATTTCGTCACTGCAATTCCAAAAATGTACTTAGTCGTTAAAATTTACAATCTGAGCAGGGCTTTGCATTGTGCACACAAAAGTCTACTTTTAATTATTTTTATTTTTAATAACCACAAATGCTTTCACTGTCCGAGTACAGGTTGAATCATTGCACAGGGGAGGCAGAAATGCAAAGACAACCAAATTGAACGTGATGGAACTTCCATTTAAAAAGGCCAAATCAGTGCTTTTTTTGCATATTTGTGGCTGAGTGAGTTCAGATTACATCACCAACAGCTGACCAGAAGCAAATTAAGTAAGTCATTTGTAGTAATTAGGCCTGAACATGGAAAAATACTGCTATGGTCTACAGCTGGGAGAATAAAACCTGGGGTTCTATGATCTCTGTCAATGTTCCATTCCAAAGAAAGAAAGAAAGAAAGAAAGAAAAAAAAAAGGCACCCCACAGTTCTTAATGTTAGTCATCACTCAGCACCAACCACATTAGGAGCTCGGCCTCATGCTCGGCTAGCAGATCTATGCTAACAATGTAGCCGCGGGGGCCTCACGGAGGTAAAAAGGTCATCAGAAAGCATAAATTAGGCTGGAGCCAACAGATGTGCAGTGAATGAAACAAATCAATGACTAATTGAGATGTATAAGGTGAGAACGTCGGCGCTGGATTGGAAAGAGGTCAGGGTGGCATGCTGTGGGAGCTCGGGGGGGAGAGGAGAAGATATTATGAAAAGAGATGACAGATAAACTAGGAGCTGGAAGTAATCAATGTCAATGGATCGCATCTTGAGCCAGTCAAAAGGGAGGTTTGACGGGAGATCAGGACAAAGAGAATCAACATGGGTGGGTCTGAGAAAAGACAGCAGACAGCATATTTTCAGCATGAATTAAATTGATCTTAATAGCTGCGGCCTGTTTCTCAAAAAAAAGTCACCCAACATTTAATTTCATGACAGTCCTGCCTCGGAGGTCCTGCGCTGCAGAGCAAAGACCTCACACCTTTGGAATGTGGATCGTGAAACCGTAACGCTGCTTTTGAACTTTGTTACTGTCCAGAAAAGTTGGCCTTCACATACCAGACCACATCAAATAGTAAAAGCAGACATCAGGCAGCATGATATCAGGATCCAGAAAAAAAAACTCCATGAATGATGTTTTTCATCTCTGAGGCTCACATGCACGTAATAATGTCAAGTCTAGCATCAATAACCAGCAAGTATAAAACTGTACACTGTACATTGGCATGTAGAGGCAAGTTTGACTAATAAAAACATGCTTTTTGGCTGTGGATATGTGGACACTACCAGGCTGAGCCAATACAAACATAATTTACCTTCTTGTTTCACTTGCTGGCAGGTGGAACTGCAGTTCCTCCATCGGCCACTTGAGGCCGGCGCCAAAAGCGAGTCAATCCCCATAGAACCCAATTTAAAATGTCCAATTTTAAAGCAGATGTAAACATATTTACAGCCAGTTTTGGTCTCTATAGCCAATTTCCCCATTCATGACAACTGCATTAATCCATTTCAATCGCAATACAGCTGAAAAAGTATGCATAATTATGGGCGTAGAGGTTTGAGTGACAAGTTGGTACCACCACAGAACAATCCATAGCCCAGACACAAAACTCCACTCATGCTCCACCTCTTAGCTGAATTTTGGATTAGCTGGGAAGGGTCAGGCACTGCTACGATGGCCAGTGTCATCAATTTGGGGTTAAAAATCACTGCTCAAGAAGCCTTTGGGTGACATCACAAAGGGTTCCCACATGTTTAAAGGTTGAAATGTGCTGAAACTTCTTTCTCCTGTGTGGGCTCAGGGACATTCTCTGTTTGAGGTTGAGTGTGCTCGAGAAGTCCTTTGGTATAACAATAATTTTGGTATGTAATCTGTGGTGTTCCTCGGTCACCCGCAGATCTGCCAAAGCTCAACCAAATCAAATGCAAACAATGGGGATTCTTGTGATGGAAACACATAACTCTTTCACTCTTTGTGAAGTTATTTCATTACAGAACTTGGAAAAAAAAAAAAAAAAAACGTGGAAAGACTGGGAACCCCGGGCTATTTAATTAGTATTCTCAACTTGCTATCGGTGCTATCACACCCCATTATTTGGGATGCGCAAAGAGGTCTACCAAAGCGAGCACTGGCATCATTTGCAATTAAGGAAACAATAATGACAAAGACAGCGATAACGCTCTCCATTACAGTCGGTGCTGGAAGAATCCGTCTCTAGATAACCTCCATTTGATTGGACACTTTAATCAAAAGGACCAAATGTCTGTGTTCCAATCTCATTATGCACCAGAGCAGAGGAGAACACACTATTGAATTAGCTTCAAAGTCAGCCTGGAGCCACCAAGCCCTCGCGCAACGTTGCGTCTGCATCTGCAGAGCTGCACTGCAATGACTCTTGCTTGTTAGTGAGTAATATCTGGCACAGAAATGAAGGAGAATAAACTGCATCTGGGAACCTCAGCAAGGATGCATTCTGGTCCGGGGTCGCTCACTGTTTCTTTTGCTCTATAGCTTTTCTTGAATGCACTTGCATCCTTTGCAAAACATACAAATTTCTCCTCTTATTCAAACGTTTACCCCTTTTTATGTGTCCTCATCTGGACCGACCCACCTCCCTTGGATGGAGTCTGACTGGGTTTTGAGCACAAACGACTCTGGAAAGCTGCATCTTCTCAGGAGCAGAATAAGCTTATAAAACATAAGCTGTAATTGTGAGCTTCTAGGTGATGGTGTTACCATAAAAACACCTCAAGGCGTCTGGAACACTCTGCAGCCATAAACACGAACTGATTGAAGGCTGAGGCAGGGAAATCGCTGTGAGGACAAAAAAAAAAAAAGAAAGAAATAAATAAAAACGCTGCTGTCAGAGTGGGAAAGCTGGGCAGTAAATAAAGTTAGCTTTGATTTCTGTCCACCCTGCCAGGAGCCTGAACTGCAAACAGTCTCAGGGATAGATTTGTGAACTAAAAAGTTGAGAATCGGAGAGGGCGAGTGCTCACACAGGTACAGCACGCACAACATTTGTCATTCTGATGTCTCATTCTGAACCTTATGAGGACAAATTGTGCTGCAAAAATGGATAAAAATACACTGTCTCTATATCAGAAAGATAACACACTAATAAAGAGCTGTTGTTCATGGTCCTGTGGGCTCCGTGCAGCTCTCTGCATGCTAACAATATCAATTTGCAGATGACTAGATAACAGAAGACTTGTTGACTATCATCACCTTATTGCTTATTCATGTAAATCACAAGTCTGTGTTTGTGGGGGGAAGTAAGAACAGAGAATAGCAACCAAAGGAAACAGGAGTTATTCTTCTGTAGTACTGAAATGCACCAAAGCCGATAGAAGGAAAACAGATATTTATTTTTGCACATAAATGTTAATTGAACTGCATCTCTTGTCTCGTATAATATTTAACTTTCAACAAAGCCTTCATATCTTATTCCTATGAAATTTCAGCAACATTAAAATGCAGAATCTTGACTCTTAGTGTTTGTACGCAACAAGTCTCATCTAGCATTTTTCAGTCCAACTAATCAGGCTTCATTAGGAACAGTCCACAACCGATAAAATAAGAAAACTGCTCAACCTAAAACGACTAAATCAAGCCAATAATAATACACAAAATAACTGCCATTTCCTTTGAAGCCAAACAGCCTTTTGATAAGGCTGAGCGGGGCTTTCTGTTTTAGACTTTATCGCATTTTGGGTTTGGTCCTCGAGATAATACATAAAGATCCGAGGACAGCATTGATAGCTAATGAGGTTACAGCACACGACCCTTTTTTTGACCTTTGTGAGTGGAACCAGGCAAGATTAAGCCTCTCGTTGTTTGAAATTCTTCTTTATTAAAACGTCGGCCGTCAATAATAGAACATTATTTTTGAGGCATTGGACAACAGCTAAAGCTCCAGATTTACGGGTGAATGCGATGGTGGAGATTGCATCAAAGATTCTGCTTCTGATGTCATGTACCAGCTGTTTCCCTGGAAAATTCAATAAAAAAATTTGAAGAACAACAAAAAAAGAAAGAAAGAAAGACAGGAAGAAGAGAAGTGCACAAAAATACACTTTCTCACTGGTGAGGTCAGCTGGCAGCTGACCAATCGCACGGCCTGAGGGCAACACAGAAGCCCCCGGCGACTCTGTTCACCATGTGCCTGTGTTGCTGCTCCGTGACCTCGGCTAAAGCTATAAATCTCATGGAGGAGTATTACTTTTGCAATCTACTGAATGCAGTCCTATTACATGTGAAATATTGTTTTCCTTCTACCCCAGAATACAAAGAGGTCTCCTGATGTTGTACCATAGCACCAATATAGCAAAAAAAAAAAAACATGAAAAGTAATGTTATTTTTCAGGCTACACTTTTAATTTTTGATGAAAGATTTTTTCTGTACATAGCCAATTTGTGTTGGCCGAGCTATGTGAACAGATAAGATCCGATAAACAAACTGTTACACTAAGTGTCCCTTAATGATGTGAGAAGCCACTTCCCTGTCTAGCCATCTCACAGAAATCTAAATACACCAAAGAGGGAGGCAGCCAGTCCAATCAGTTCAATAATCACCTAAATGAAAATACTCAGTATTCAAGCTGAAGGAGATAAAGACTGAGCAACATACTCTCTCCGTAAAGGAAAAGAATCCATGTCAAGATAAGAGATGACGAGTTTGGATGATGCTCCTTATCCCAGAAAAAAATGCATGCAAAATCAAGATTCCTGTTCCATCGTCTCCAGATTGCATTCTGCTCACAAATGAGTGTAAGTCGACTCAGACTTGTAAACACAGATATAAAGACACAAGAGTGCTCTTTTGTGTTTCTGTGTAAATTAACCTGCTGCTGACCACGGCGTTCTGCGTGCCAGCTGCTGACACGCTCGCTGGCCTCCACGCAAATCCCTCACATTCCACAAATGAGTGCAGCTCAGGCCGCGCTGGGCCAGACGACTGGCCTGCAGACAATCAGCCCGAACCCCTGCCCTCCTAATGAGGCTCTTTTAATTAGTCGTTAAACACCAGGACCAGCCAGTGCTTTTTTTTTTTCTTCTCCTTTTTGCTCCCATTCCCTCTGATCAATAACATGACATTTCTGTGCTGGGCTCCTCTAATTAAAGCAGGAGCAGACGCAGAGTTTTTCATTCTGCTGCTGCTGCTGTTCCCGTTCAGCGTCAGTGTAAATATCGCACATAAAAACAAACGGCTTAAAAACTTACTGACCAGAAAAATGAAATCCTGTGCAATATAATGCAATCTGATGTAAAAAGCGTTGTGAAACTTTTCATTCTATTTTTAGTGCTTTGGTGCTCAGTCAGACTCCATCAGACTGAAATGGTCTTGTACTGGAACTGAAATGTCTTTCAAGTGGGTTTTTCACCGTCATTTATGCGAATGGCAAACTTTTACAACCACCTTACAAAAACAGTAAAGTAAACACAGTATTGCCTTTGAATGCATGGACACAGTTACCTTATTCCCATTAATTATCTAATTCTGCATGGCCTAAACAATGTTTCAAGTATTTCACTTGGAGAGTTACGAAAACTAAAGTCCACTCACATTTAAAGATCCCCTCAAGTGAAAATGAAGTTTTTTGTTTTAATCTGGAAGTCCATGTGGTGTTTACTATAGGCCAGAACATATATCATTAGCAAAATAAACAGTCAACATGTATGGCCGAAGACTGATCTGTTTTTAAATTTGCAGCATGGATCTCCATGGTGCATGTTTCTGTGTCTGGTGTTGCCATTTTCTTTCATTATAGTGGAAATGTGGTGTTGCAGCATCTGCTCCGCTAACTGTCTGTATATGTTTGCTGTAGCCATGGGTTAATTAACCTCCCTGTCAACCTGCAGAGTGAGTCTTTCTATATTTTTATTTAGAATCGGTTTTCAATTCAAACATGTAAGGTAGGAAGTTGTGCACGGACGGAGAGAGAGATGTGGGGTTTCACTGATGTGCAAATTCTGAACTTTGATACACAGAGTTGAGTTTTTAGGAGTTAAATCAGTGACTGAAGACGGACTCAGCAGTGTGCAGGTACACTTCTATTCTGTTTGTTCACCTTATTGGTACTAATTTATAGACGTACCTTGTGATGAATGTATCGTATACAGAGAAGGAGACAACCCTGAATACAGATGTACATGAAAGGAGAAGGGCTATCGATTTTTGCCGGCTTGTGCTGCGACATCCTTTCCTATAGAGTTCCCAGGGTGTGTACATGCGCGTGTTGACGGCATGCAGCGGCCCCCCCCCCTCCAGCTGCTGAGCTCCCCATGTGATCAATTAAACATGGAGCTACCTCCGAGATCAGTGACATCCATTATGGCCCTCGCCCCACCCCTCTGACAAGCGTATCGTAGCAACCAGAACTCTCAGGGACTCAGCTATGGGGGCAGATCTCTGGTCTTGTGGTAAGATTTCCCTGGCATCGGGGGTAGATGATCCATCTGTTGCAGCTCGAAGGAGTCACACTCTCATTCATCAGCGAAACACGCCCATTTACTAGCTCGCAAATGAGCCGTGAGCTTCACTGTGAAGGATTAACATCAACTTAATGCTAACTCAAGCCTTTCCACCGTGACACAATCAACCTTCATATCTTTCTGCATTACATCATGAGGCTCTGAAGCAGTCACGTCTCCACGAAGCAAAAAAGTGAGATCTGTGCATTGAGATGAATAACTGTTCTACCATACGGAGGGACGCACACACCACATCAGAGTTTCGTACATCGTCGTGGTAACCTTCTCCTGACCTCGGCCTGAATAGATGTACCGAGTCACTGCCAGCGCTGCAGCTAAAGCACAGCTGGAATAATAAGCCGTGCGCTGCCAATGACACAGTCGTCAAAAAGAATGCATGGAAGGACAGCGGAGTAAGGAAGAGTTCAATATGCTGCGATAAAAAAAAAAAAAAAGTGCTCAAGTGTTTACGGCCCTTTTCGCTGCGGTTCAAACGAGGCCTCTGGAGATCTTTGGAAAACTTAAATTGGACTTGACAGAAACATTACGCCGACACGTCCGCTGACTTTTTCCTCATCAGACCTCACATTCATTTTTCCAGCCTCGACGCGTCCGCTGGTCCAGTGATTCAAGAAAGACGGAGGCACCATATGGTTGCTGCTGCAGCTACCACTGGGAGAAAGCAGCTGGCCAGTCGCCCCCCCTCAAACACTGACAGAAGACTTCAGCCTATGATGTGCAGTGATAGTTAAATTTTCTTGGAGACTTTGAGGTGCATTTCAAAATGGCTGGAGGAACAATGTTGGGTTTCCATTGTGGCACAAAGAAAAACTATTGATCCAGAGCAAGTTAAGGCTGAATAAAATCATCCATGATGTGACCAATGCATGTTTCTACAACAGCAATGACTGAAGCATCGCTTGTGTTTTAGTGCTGCAGTAACCTCTGCTCTCATCTTCCCTCACATAATAATGCAATGACAACCATTTTGGAAAGAGCGAGCGTTGAATTAAGTGCTGTCTGTCTTCATGCTGTTCAACAATAAAAAATTTCATTACAAGGAGCAACTAGCAACATCCTCAAGAAAAAGCAACCGACTTTACGGGGAATGTGGTCTGTGTTTACGAGCACAACAAAATACCACTGTTGTGAAACAGAGGCTACTAGGCGTCTCAGCAAAACGGCTCACATCTTTTTAATTTTCTCTCTCGTGTCTCTCTAGTACCTACTGGATTCATAAACATCAGGTGGAACTACAGACCCATATCCTTCCTGAACTGGTTTTTCTCACGCCTTACATTTGCTTGAAAGCTGAAGCAGACATTAAGGCTTCAAAGAGGGGAAAAAAGAAGGCAGAAAAATCAAATACAGGCTATTGGAGGTGATGGGAGAGGTTGAACTCGGCCCTCGATGTGCTTTGGTATCGAGCTTGCTGAGCGAAAACACAACGTCAGCCGTTACGATGCTCACATTAGAAAAAAAAATATCACCATTATTCTTATCGCATACACAGAAAGGGGCGAAGCAAAGCGTTTTCTCCACCTCTCAGCACATTCACAGCCCTCCTCAACAATTACATCAACTTTAGCATTATGACTTGCAATAAAGCTCCCATAAAGAATATATTACAGTGAGACCTTTATTTCTGAAATGTTCCCACCTCGCCTTGAATTGTGTAATAATCGCAAAGTGGAAAAGCTGCTCTTAGCACAGTAGTGCTTGTGCCTGTACAATATTGAGAAAGCCCCATAAGCAGCAAGTTAAAAAAAGAAAACCGTACCCTACCTGAGGCCAGCTATTGTAGCGCTGATTGTTCGGGGGATGACAAACATAACTTCCTAAGAAAGCTCATACAGCTGAGAAGGCATTTTCCTGGGAAACAAGCCAAGGGACTGATCTTACCTTCACCTGATCTTATCCAAAAACCATTGTTTCTGTGTAGCGTGGGAATTCAGGCAGAGATCGGGCAATTTTCCAGTCTTCTTAGCAAGTCTGCCGTGACTGAACCTGTACGGGACACTTGCTGGGAATGTGTACAAGCATCTGCACATAAACACGCACATGCTCACTTGTCACAGTGTCTCAGTGGGAAGGGCCACGGGCGTGATCCTATCACTGCCGCTTCGAAAAGAATCAAAAAATCAGACGAGTAATCCCAAATCGTAAGTCCATCAGCACCTGAAGGTGGGCTGAGGCTTCGCAGCTGGAACAATAAGACCATCCATGTTCCTCTAACATATTCTCCTTTGTTAAGTTATGTCAAGGGTTGGGAACATACCATTCTTTGAAAATGGAAGTGGTGGCCTGGGATCAGAGCACACATCTGTTGTTTGTACAGCTATTTTTATTTTTTCTTTCCTCCCCGAGAGCGCTGAGAAATGGAGGAGAAAAGGGGCTTTGAATTGCTTTCCAAGTGACTTAACAGTAGATGTGATGGAAGATCAAAGAATGAGCAGATAGGGAATTGAAACACGTGTACGTTCATTGAAACTGAAGCTGGGCTATGCAGGCAGAAACTGGCTGCATGTGTAAATGATGACATCAGACCACCCACAATCCAACGGAGCAGGTCCAACCACATGCATCGCATTCGCTTGGAGTGTTTTTCCTCTTTTTTTTTTTCTGTTTCACTCCTCCAAACCGGACCCAACCAGCCTCATTTTACATCAAAGCTAATAAAACAGTTTCTTGTTCCAATCCCATGGGTTCACCCATACAAAGCCCTGAGTCATGCTAGTCTTCCAAAGAAATCAAAACACATAAGTACATTAGGGCCACTTCTACTCCGTATTTAGGTTGGGTTTTTCGGGAGGCGTTGCATGAAGTTGAGAGCAAAGCAAAACCTAGTTTATTGATAGAGAGTAAGAAAAAAAAAAAAAAAGTCATGTTTGTCGAATCAGTCTGCAGGCGTGATGAATGCAAAGCTATTAGCCTGGTAAAGCAATCCATCACAGCCTCGGAAGACAAAGCGGGGAAAAAGTGGGAAACGTCAGACAGACATGAGCGATTGAGCACAAGTGACTGGACGACAGGAGAAGACCAACCGGGAAACTGGGGTAGATAAAAAAAAATAAAGAAAGAGAAAGAGAGAGAGTGAATGGGAGAGAGGAGGAGAAAGAGTGATTATGCATAAGAAGCAGGTAGTGTCAAACGAGACAAACACACACCAAGTCACCATCTGCCTGCTGCAGTGGTGGGGTCCTCAGATAACCTTCCTCCTCTAATTGAGCAGTGAGATAGGGCCTTACGGAGCGGCAATTTATCAGCCCATCAGTCCCGCATAAAACAACACACAACGCTAGTCCCACTATCATTAAGTCACACTAAAGAGGAACACAAGGGCTTAGCATCTGGAGCATTTAGTCCTCTAAATAAAGAATGAGAGAGCATGTTCAGTGCTGCTCAGCAATGCTTCAGAAGCAGGGAGGAAACTCTGCTCAGGGTAGCAGTGTGTAGTCGTTACAAGTTTTTGTTGTTTTTTTTGTTTTAACTGTACAAATTCTCATTGCGATGAATGCTGTCTTGCTTGGTAATTGTTTCTTGCTGACAACCTTTCTGGTCTTATCCCAAACCAAACAATGCAATGGCTCTGTGTCAAATGGTCTGTGCTGATGATGGAGGTGTTGCATTTAAGATGTTGTTTTTGTGCTCCTTTTGTTCGCGTTCACAAAATTCACTGAAACACGATTCTTAGCCATGCAGGCAGTGTTGGACCGTAAGCTCCCCACTTTGAAATCTGAAATTCATAGTCTGTAGAAGATGAATCCTAGTAACTTTTCATTCAGCAACATCAACAGAATTAGTTTATTAAATTTGTCCTGAGAAATACGTCTTAACACAATGACATGGTACATATTTTAAAACAGATGTTCATGTTTCCCAGAGGATGAATTCTAACAACATCCCCAATTTTTCCTTAATACTAACAGGAGAAATTTGAACTTTGACAAATATTGATTCATGAACGTATACATAAACAGATCATACTAAGATAGGGAACATGGATCAAAGTATATACCAGCAGCCCCCTGAACTTCCCATGAACCTCCATGAAAACAGCTAAAAGTAAAGTAAACTTCAGAAATGTCTCCTGTGCAGTATAGCATTTTTACAAAGCCAGAAATCATTAAGAAAATAATAATAATGGTAATGAAGTTGAATTTCTTTGACTATTTCCTTTACAAAAACTCTAAAACACTGGAATCAACAGGTACAACATTTTCCCAAGTACCCACAAGTCTTATCGATACCGTGGAAAAATAGGGGCTTTACATCCTATAAAAACAGAGGTAGTGAACTTTCTAATTTGTTTCCTTGTTTGCCTCCCATCGGCTCAGTAGACACACAGCCTGCAGCTCAGCCCAGTTCGACTAGAAAGTCCCAAACTTTTAGTCACACGACTGTCGGTGGCTGTTAGTCCACTAACAGCTACGTGGATGCACTTTAGATCCTCGTTCAGGTTTAAAAGGTGCTAATTAGGTGTCGACCACTTAACTGTAGCAGGTCAGGTCTTAAAGTGTGTAAGTGATAGAAACACTTAAAGCACAACGAGACTAAAATGTCACCAATGAAAACTGAAGTGGTTTTTAGTTTTGGCTAAAACTAGACAAAAATCAAACTCAAAAGGACTAATACATATTTTCTTCAAAAGCCAAAAACTACATCAATATCAGGGACATATTTAAGACTGGTTCCCAGCTGAGGCACAATTTCAAGAAATTCTAAAAATGCTTTTTCCTTTTTAAAGCGGCTTCCGCAGCTTTCCAGGCGGTTCTGACAGATCCACCACTCGTCTGCTTTTTACAGGCCTGCCACCTCAGGTGTGATATGAAGTCTGGAATATAGTGAAACATAATATTTAAGAGGCGGTCCCGCTGATATGAGGTGTTTCAGCCAAGCAAATCAACGAAGCTCGCTAACAGAGTGGCTGTCGTGTTAGCGGCTGGCTGTAGGCGAGCTCAGCGTCCAGGTACCTGGGGGAGGAATGTCAGGCATATGGTTGTGATTAAAACCGGGGCGGCGGAGCACAGCGTTTACATTAGCATGCTGCCTATGGGGATGTGGAGCTTTATGAGGAGCTGTGCCAGTCACGGCGCTCGGTCCGCCGTGCTCGCGGTTTACAGGAGGAGAACCCAAAGTTGAAATAAGAAACAGGAGTGTCTTTTTCCTACCTGTCTACTGCAAGGAACGAGTTCATGCCTTTTGCAATGACTGTTTGGGGATTTGAACAGTTTTGATGTGCCGTGAAGTGTTTGAACTGGAGACAAAAGAACTTTAGGACAAAATATCACCTCACTTGAAAAAATATACTTTCTCTTTGACTCTTTCACAACATGCAAAAGCTATTAATTCACATTTATGTTCCTCTCAATAAAAGATTATGAGATATATAATATAAAAAAAATGTGGACATCAGTGTCATCATAATCTTTAGCCACTTGTTGAGTGTCTGAACTTGTCAACAGGCAAGAGAAACAAGGAAATCTGACAGCACTACAGTAATTATGGAGGCCTTAGTCTACTGTCTGAATATAAAAGTCAAAACCAGACCACAAGCTGTAACTTCAGTTGCTTCACAAGGGTCAAACTCAGGCGGATGCGACACCGCAAGCACACTGCAGGGCTGTGACAGAAAGTAGAATTGAAGGACAGAGATAGATGAAGGAACAGAGGGAGAGGAGGATGAACAAGAGGGTTTGTTTGAGTG
Source organism: Stegastes partitus (assembly GCF_000690725.1). Lineage (NCBI taxonomy): Eukaryota > Metazoa > Chordata > Actinopteri > Pomacentridae > Stegastes > Stegastes partitus. The sequence continues at coordinate 62,840 of NW_007577913.1, forward strand.
TGTTTACACTCCTCCTCTTCAAGCAGTGGGAGGGAATCATTATTACAGACGAGCAGCCGCATCCGACACAAGCGAGTGTGTCGCGTATCCATCACGCACGCAAACACACACTTTCAAAACAGAGGGATTAGAGCAGAAATCCTACCTCAGACACTCTCGCATGGAGCATTCCATCAATCTGTGAAGTTAGGTTATGTTGTTTTGTGATGAAGTTCTACTTTTTCTTTCTTTTTTTAAATTCTATTTATTGTTTCGCACAGCCTCCTGCCACATCTACTGAAGGAGGAAATGAGCTTGTTGCTTTCAGCTGTGTGTCCTACATGTCTGTGTAGCGGTGAGCTTTAATGTATGAGGAAGACAAGGTTTAGTAGCTATTGTAAAACAAGAGGCTTGTCCGTCGAAAAGGGAAACTCCGTCAATTTACATATCAAAGTCTGTTGACAGGAGGAAAAAAGCTGCACGAAGCATTCAATGGCTCGAGAAGCAGTTGTGTAAAATACATTTTCAAAAAGGTTTCAAATCACGTCACTTGAGTCGACGTTGGTTGATGCTGAAGATGAAAAGTGTGAGGCTGCTACGAGCACAACACTCTGACTGAAGAAGTGAGATGCATTTTGGGTAAAGCAGGCAAAACCTTTGGATAAGGAAGTAGAATGTGTGAAATGCTCCAGATCTCAGCTTCTCATTTCCTGCTCATGTTATAGGAATGCAGTGCTGTTTAGTGCTTTCAATAAAACTGGAGCTGACGAACTCTATCCTGAGATAGATTAAAAAAGAACAAAAACAAACATTTAAAGAGGCTTTATTTAACGTTTAGTGGTTGACCAATGTAGGTTGGTTTCGATGGCTAATGTAGATATTTAGAGAGCAGGGAGGTTATTGGTTGTTTTATAACACCGATATGTTGTTTTTGGTATTTTGATAAAACTCAACAATTGAGGGAATATTAATATACAGCAATATAATGCATATATAATACCAATAATAAGGCTCAAACTTGTTGAACTTAAGTAAACCTAAATGAACATTCACACTGTTATTGCCTTATCTTAACTTTAAAAATGTATCAACTACATAAATGTCCACAATTAATCAGGAAAAAAGAAATAAGAGAAACGAATCTAGTGGACTGAACTGCCTTCATTGGCAGATAAAAGTATCTCCAACTACTAGTCCACTGTCTATTGACATGTCACATATTTGTCACTTTCCATCGCCTAATTGCTCTCAGCTCATATATCTTAGCTCACCTGATAACAACTAATCTCTGCACAGTGTCGAATTACCAGTTGTGACAAACACTTGTTCTCCTTAAGCATTTGTGTTGCAGTTACTTGATCATTTTAAACTCTTAATGTGCTACAGGTCTGCAGACGTTTCTTGAGTCGCATGATCTTAAAATCTAGTTCATCATTAAGAAAAATAAATGCCCTGAATTAAGCTTTCCTTTCAAGGTTTCCAATGCTGTTCTGTACAACATCCACAGAAATGGGCTGTTTTTGTTACCGCCGTGGCAGAATTTGAACTCCATCTCATCTCCAGTTTGAATAAAATTTCAAGTGCAGTTTCCAACCAACAGCTACACTTTCGATGTGTGCTGCACCTGCAAAATGTCGGTACGAGGACCAATTTTTGTTACCTAAAGCAATCCTGCCTGCTGTCGAGGTGGCTATTTTCACTGAAAGTGCTGACTGATGTTTATTTGTGTCATTCCACTGTTTATTTCCATGTAAAGCTGTGCATTAGAAAACAGTCCCTAGTCTTTAAAACAGCCCTCTGAGGCATTTCTGGCAAACACAATGTTTTCCAATGGTTCAAAGGGACTGAAATCAGCCTTTAAAATGTGGATGGGAGTTCATTAAAAATTGTCTTTATCAGTGGCCTTGCATAGAAATTCATTCCTGTTGATTCTTGAAGCTTCTGTGTAATTATGTATAACCTTAATCAAAAAAAAAATAGAGATGCACAACAACAGGTGCATTTATTAAGGTGTCTCCCTTTAATTTATGTACACCTGAGTGGGTGTAATCACATGTCACACGTAATCTCTCACCCAGCGCAAAGACAATCCGACCCTTCAGTCGCTGCACTGTGCCACCGCTCCTATCCATGATTAGCATATTGCCACAACCTACACCGCAGACCCAAAATGCGAGAAGAACAATGCAGTTCGATGACACGTCTCACCCCAAAGCAGGGGCCCGAGAGTGATTTGTGGCTGCTGAATATCGACACAGTCCACTTTGGGATGATTAGAGCGAGGAGCCAACAGGGCACGACCGTTCCTCCTGACATGAAATATGGAGGTAATATCTGTTGCCTTCTGTCAGGAGGATCCCGACAGCTTAATGATTCAGCCGGGTGATGTCTGACAAACAAAAGGCGCGAACGTGGAGCATAAAGCACGCTGCGTGTTTGTATGAGCTGCTGCTACAAACAAAATGCAAAAAGGGATTTTAGTTTGGAATAGTTTACGCAAATATTCCCGACCTCCAGTGAATCAAAATAGTGCAGAATTTTCCTCTCAAAGTCCAAAAAAAAATAAAAACATGCAAGTCAGGTGGAGTGGAGGGAGAAAAAAACACCAGCATCCACCCATCCGTGTTCTTGCACCGGCCTTGTTACTCATTCAAGGTTCACCTGCTGTGTGTCAGGGAAACATGACAGCGCCAACAGAACAGTGTCAACACAGCAACTGTTTAGTGTGGGAACGCAAAGAAAGCCAGGCACCCAGGGACCGCAGAGGAGGGGCCGTTGAGGTGACACTGACCCGGGGCAGGGTGACACGCCTGGGGCCAAAAGCCCAGGGGGTGGGGGATCTTTTTTCTCTGCCCAATGGGAGAAGAAGTAGACAGAAGAAATTAAAGAGAGAGTTTTGGGTGGGGGGGGTTTAGGGGGAAGGAGTGAGGCTATAGCATTACACTGGCTTTAGCCCCATGTGATGTAATTGGATTCCTAGCAATATGGGGGCTTGGGGGAAAGGATGGAGGACAGGAGGAGGTGACTGAATGGAGGGAGAATGAGGGAGATGCGAGGAGGAGGGGTTCGGAACGACAGGAAAGAGGATTGATTTTAGTTTCAACGCTGGAATGAGTCTCGGGGGAGATGAAGGGAAGGGGAGGGTGCTCGGTTGGTGGAAAAGCCCCACCAGCTTTCTCTTCACCACCTCGGGGGCTCTGTAAGGTCGCCGACCGCGGCCAACTCCAAACTGTACAGATTTTACGACCCATGTGCGTTCTGCTCAAAATCGGCCACGGAGCGAGGCGGATCCCGGGAGAGACGGAGCGAAATTAAGTTAAGATGGGTGTGAGCTAAAATGCTAATGAGAGCAGAATGAGGTAATCTCTCGTCTCTCTGGTTCCCACGACTCAGAGCTCAGAACCGCCCGAACCTCAGGTTGTAATTTTATTTTATTTTTAAAATGCTGGAAAAACAACAAATCAGGACTCGAACCTTAAACATAAAGCTGCTACAACGTGCTGTGTCAGGTTGCGCTGTAGCATCGGCGGGGCCGGCTTGGTCTGCGTAATTGCAGCCGAGCATGAAAACGGAGGCCATAACTCACATCGAGTTTCAATGCTCATGAAAATGCAATCGACGTGTCATATTAACGGTAACAGATGTTGCCAGTTTCCAGTCGGAACAGCTGGAGAACGTCACGTTTTTCCAGGTGAGCAGATGATCAAATATCATACATTCATGTCAGACGCTGGAGCTGATAAAGACAAAGCCCATTTGTCTCTATTTGGAAGCATTCATAACAAAAGAGTCGAAATAAGAGGTTTCTCGTTCCAAGCAAAGAATTTCCACTATATGATACCTCGCTGATGAACATACTCTCGTCCTACTCCTCAACCAGACCTACATTGTCCTCTGCCTGTCATTCATTTGACTATAAATAGAGTGACGGGCTCCGTGGTTAACCTAGGATGAGCTGCCAAGCGTCAGGTAGACGGAAATACCTCCCTGTACAGCTGGCGCTTAGCAGGGCAGAAACGAGTCAGAGAAATGGACCAGATGAGCAGGTACACACAAACACACACACACACACACTAAAAAAAAAAATAAAAAAAAACTTAGATCTCGCCTCTCTTCCTGTGTCTGCTCTAATTCATCTGAGTGTCAGGCAGATGGGAAATGCGTAGCGGGGTTGATGCGTGCGTGTTTGTGCCTTTTTCCTGCCAAAAAAATGAAGTGGAGTTTAAGCCAGGATCACAGTTTGGATGGGCGATTTCCTCCACATTTATTAGGCTACATTTAGGCGCACGACACTGCAGCTTCTAAACACGAGCCCGGCTACGTTTCTATCTTCACTAACGCTGAGCCGGGCGAATGTATAAATAAGAAACGTTCTACTATAATCACTTTGACCTGGCTGACGTGGCTAAATTTGCAGAAAGGAAATGGTAAACTTGGAAGGTGACGTGTGGAGCCAAGGTTTAATGGCAGAAATATTGCCGATGGTTGACATTTCATGAGCAAACAGTAGCTGAATGCAGATCCGTTGCTGACTCACATCCAGCAAAGACACAATCGCCGTCGGAAAATGGTATCAAAATATAGAGCTGGTCTATGTTTAGAGTGGCAAAACAAAGTCACTTTTATGACCTTGTTTGTGCCTTCTGGCGCACAATGATTTAGGCAACATTAAAGAGCTGTATTTAGACCACACACAAGTATGTATGCCAGCGCGCACAAACACACACACACACACACACAGCCTGTGGTCAAGAGCCGGGGATACTCAGAGAACAAAGCAACGCATTTTCCTCTGCTCTCGTTTACAATGGAGAGCTCGCCTATGACATCATTTGTTTAAAACTGCATTCAGATATAACTACCTTCCCAGCAACAGTTTTCCTGTGGAAACTTTAATGCAACTTCCCCATATTTCTCTGCTGCCCTTCAACTCTTTAAACTCACAGGATTCACGGTATACATTACAGCACGGCCTCTGTTTGTTACATTCGACGATGGGAGCTTCGGTAATAATTACACCTCTTTGTATATATAAAGTCTGAAGTAAGTCACCGTCGCGCAGTTTGTCAAGCTGATCCCTTCTCTGTTCTGCATGCCATAGATTAGCACACGCTGGAACTGAAGCAAAACCGGCCTATCTGAGAGAACAAGCATGTGAGGAACAAAAGGTGCAGGAGGGCGCAGATGAATTCAATGAGGCATATTTAATCTCAGGACTTAGGAGGAAATAGAAGACGGGTCTGATTATATCTAAGATCTCAATAAAAGGTGGTATAAGATGGAAAACTCACCTTTACTTTATGATAATTTTGTGCAAACTGTCAAAAAATATGCTTGTACGTTCAATGATGCTGCTTAGAGCTGCACAATAAAGCATATATTAGTCAAAAACCGCCAAATTCTAGCTTCTCACAATGAAATAAACATGTCCGAGTGCGACATCAATGCCTAAAATGCATGTTCCAAGCAGACAAAACTGTGCTAATGGGAAAACAGCACATTAAAAGGTAAAATCCTTTAGTTGTAGCTTGTGTGAATCTGACATTACAACACCTTCTTTCAATCTTTAGTGGAGACTAGAGGCTTCTCTGTGCATCGTCGACTAGCTAGTGCCTCCGTGTGAGGCATTTAGGGAACACTGGTAAACGCAAGCGAGGCGTTTTGGGCAGTTTTATTTATTTTTTGTCTCTAGGAACTCTGTCTTAGGTCTCATTTTGGTGCAAATATTTGCACAGTAGAAGGACTGTAGCACAACATGAGAGTGTAAGCGATGCTCTAATTTAAATATGAACATGCCAAGAAAGTATTTTGTCCCTAACAGTAAATTGATTAACCATAACAAATATTCTCAAAATTGTGGTTATCATTTTGGTCATAGTTGTGCAGTCCTAACTTTGCTTATTTTTTCCAATTAACAAGAGTATAAAACGCCTGTTACTTGAATAAAAAGATGAGCCCAATAATATTTAGTTTACTATCAAACAGCATTCGACAAAGCTATAAATTCCCGCCTCTGTGCAGCTGGCATTCCACAATTATTTGATTGATCAGGCTGAAAAAAAATGAGATAACATGAGCTTATTGCTGATACTTTTGGGCCATGTCAGCCGATAATAATCAGAATAATCAGCTCACTGTTGGCTAACTGAATAATTGGCTTCTTGTGGCTGCTCTAATAGAGTTAGTGCTCTTCTTTTGGAAAATAACATAAGTGCCCAAAATACAAAAAAAAAAAAAAAAGTGGCAAAGGCCCAACTCGAACCAGATGTGCACACCCAGGCCGTTTGTACCTTGCTGTCAGTAGCGGAGAGATGGCAGGAATGTGGCTTGTCCCTACTGAGACGAATAAACAAAGTTATCTCTCTGCAACATCATGAGACTAAAAGCTCCTCCTCTCCCCACCACTGTTTATCTACTGCTTTCCAAGTGTGTGTGTGTGTGCGTGTGTGTGTGTGTCCGGCGAGATTTTATTTAGTAATCAGCCATGCCCCTGGAGATGACCGGCGCCTTGGGATTTAGGACCCTGTTGCCGTGGCAACCAAAAGGTCACCAGACACCAATCACCTCCGACGTCATGTTTACACTGTCCAGATGAACAGAGGGGATAAGAGTGGAGGGATAGAGAGCGCTCCACTGTGGTATTTAACCAGGGTAAAAGCACGTCAGCCCAAACTGTGGGGAGATAATCAATCTCTTTTAAGTGACATCCACAGTCAGTGTGGGACACTTAAAGTCGGCTAAGAAGATTCAAATATTCAATCCTGAGAAGTTTGACTTCCCCCAGGGGGAATTTGCATTCACCACAGAGGAAACAAATGCGTCGTGAACACAGGGATATGTGCAGGTGTGGTCATTTGTTCAGGAAGCGGAGCAGTCTCCGATCTCCAAGCTTTACCCCGCCCTCGTGATGCGTTCTGCGTCACCCTCATCACCTGCTGACAGGTGCAGCGCCGGTATGCTGCAGTTTCACTCCAACCTGTCCGACTGGCTCTGCTTTGAGAACAGTGCCAACACATACACACACCCTCAGGATAGGCGGAAGATACGGCTGATTCCTTAGTTAATTAATTAAGTACTTAAACAAAAAATGGGGAAAGAAACTGCTTACAAATTGTATCTGATTAACCCTATTCAGGACTTTCATGCTGGCGTACGTAGAAGGTCTTTCGGGGTCCATTGGACCCCCAAGAAAGAATACGTGCAAAATCTTTGTTGGTATTCATTACAGACTTTTATACTATGTTAAATACATTTTCTGATAAGTTGACGTATTTTTGGTTCCATGACAAATGTCCCTCTTTTTATATTTAAATAAAAGCTTAAAAAATAAAAAAACAACATCCGTCACCTCAACCAAATGGCCTGGGGTCCAAAAGACCCCAAAAGTCCTGAATAGGGTTAAAGGAATAAACCCTTTTGTTACTGGAAGTTCACAGCTCGGATTTAAGAAAAGCTAGTTTGCCCGTCAGCTGATGTCTGTGACTATAAGACAATTTAACTCTCAACCACAATGCCTTCTGCTTCCATGCTAATTCACTTTTGTCCAAATTCTTTGCTAAATTACTGAGAATGTCTGACACAGGCATGTTCTTGTGCCGACGGCGAGCCAGAGACGTTGGGATGACAAACAGCAAAACAGCCTCGACTGGCTGTATGGGATTCCAGCCATTCCTAAGCAGAAGGACAGTGAACCGGCTGGAGCCGCGTGACGCTGATCAACAGACAAGCTCACTGGCAGCAGGGGCGGAGTCTTAACGTTTGTCCAACGTTCTTTGGGGAAACAAAAGGGAAAGATGTGAGAATTGAGATTTCTTGAAATGGTCATCGGAAAAGAACGCTCTCTGTAGGTACAATTACATTCAACAGGGGGTTTAAAAGGTCTGATTGTGCAAAATGTGGATGTTCCAGGATGTAAGAATTTTTGTTTTTAGGTTATAGAACTCAATCACTGCTCAGTCATTTAATCAGTCAGGATGATGGTAGCTTATTGCAGATATATTAGCTTGGAATATACATCAGCTGGTACATAAGACACTGCAGTAGAGACATTGCATAACCACCAGAGAGCACCGACAAGCTGATTTTTTAACTTAAATATCTTGCTGAGTCCGGCCACAATTTATTAAAAGCAACAATCTACGAGATCTGTATGATTATTCTGTTTTGTCTCATATTTGCTTGGCACATGATTGACTTCAGGGCAACTTAATAATAAAGTCTATATTTAACTGATAATTAGCAAAGCAAGAAGAGCAATAGAAGGTTTCTCATATCTCCGTCTGTAAACACTTGGAAGAGATGAGGCAGATACTGTCCAGCGTGACTCACCATGGTTTAATGGGAGGCTAAACGCGACAAACAAATCAGTCGCTCACATCATTTTATTATCTTCGAGCAAACAAAAAAAGATGGCATGAGTCAGGTTTCGGATGATGACCATGTGATAAGCAGGTTTCATAACCGCACGTCTAATCAGCCCGTTTGTGTTTGAAGAGTAAGAATGAAACACGCCCCTGTCAAACGTTTAATTACGCCGAGAACCGTCAGGCCGCCCGACGTGTTGACAAATCCGTAACAGTGTCCCAAGCATGTAGAAAACTCCTCTACAGAGCAGGAGATGGCAAAAATAACTTTCAACCAAAACAAGGTGGACAAAAGTGACACAATGGAGAGGGGAAGTGACACACAATAAGCAACAGAAAGTCAGAGATTGGGAAAATAAAAAAAAAGTCCCCTCAAAAAGGAGACAAAAACTTCACAGCACAGCTCGGTAACACATGACAGTGCCAAAAAAAATGTGCAATTACTCTTCTTATCACGGCCGGTCCAAAAGTCTGGTTCTCCAGCTGTTTTCTGTGATAACATTGTTCAAACGTGAGTGCTGATTTCTTTGACCCTCAAGACTCCTGAGACCAACACAATTCAACGCCTGTAATAAACTCCCTTTCACACACAAAAAAAAAAACACTATCTCCTGTCGCGAGGAGTCGACTCCAAACAGGCCTGTCAAAAAAAAAAGAAAGAAAAATCCAGAGTCAGTGTGACAGAGAGAGAATACTACTTGTCCACAGTGACTCAGCAAGCAACTAGGCCACAATCCAGTTCCAACTGTCCTCTTATCAGCCCATTTACATCAAGAAGAATAGAAATCAACTGCCCCTGAAAGGAAACAGTGTGTCTGTGTGCACTCAGAGCCTAAGAGCCCCATAGGGAAATTAGATTTCTTGTCTAATTTATGAGCTCTGGAGCCCAGTAGAGCATGAGGACAAGGAGGGACGTCTGCGTTCGCCGGCAATCTTCTGCCTATTTGCGCCGACGAGTTTTTAAGAAAATAAGCGATTCCCTATGTGTTAAACAGATTGGTGCTATACATCATCAGTATAGGAACTGTCATTACACAGCAAGGTGCACTGAGTGGGAACATCAAAGAAAAAGAGAGAGAAGAAGAAGAAGAAGAAGGGGGAGGACTGAAAGAGAGAGATCATATTTTTTAAAAAAAGTAAAAAGCCTGCTGATTCTGCACAAAGCATATGATGGAGCTGGCAGGGGAGATTCACTTCCAGGAGCAACTGGAAAGATGAATTCTGTCTGAATCCGTGTGGCCCTCATTTGCAATCTAATTTGATAGCTTTTCTGCAAATATATAAGTCACAGTGGTACACAATTGAACAGCGTACGTTATAGGCATACTAGTTTAAACCACTTTTCTCCCCACTCCCCAACACAAGCGACAACTTTTCCTGCAAAAAAAAAAAAAAAACTGACATTTTTACTGAAATGCATTTCGATGATTGCGCCGAGTGTCTGGGCCGTTGTGTTTTCCTATAAATCCAGCAGATGGGTGACATTTGGGCAAGGTGCAGCAGCATTAGCCGGAGTACAGGCCATACTGGGGCCTATAAAATAACTGCCAGTGACACACAGCAGACACCTGAGACACTAAAATACTAATCTGGGCCAGGCCCAGCTATGTAAACACTGCATTCCTGCACAGAACAGAGTGCGGGGAAACAGTGGTGTGTGAGTGCATGAGACAGAGAGAGAGAGTCAAAGAGCGAGACAACATCCCTGCATGCAAACTTATGGAAATCTAATCTGCTGCATGCATTAGGCTTACATGTTTATCCTAAGGGCATGGATCTTTTAACTGGAAAAACCATCCCCGTGTGTGTGTGTCTAAGTGTATGAATATAAACCCGCGGTGATAGTAATGGAGCATTACCAAGTGGCAAATGGAATTCCGACACAGCCCACACAATCCTGCCCATTTGACCCCAAAGCACAACTTAAAGCGTCAGAGGATGCCCGCATCAAAGCCTCGCAAACAGCATTAACGAGATAATATGCACGGTGACACAAATCCACCGTCCGAATCAGCGTCGGTTATTGACTGAAAATAGAGGATTGATGACAAAGACCGTCTGCTCCGCGCCGGGCCTGATCTTGCTTTATGGCGCTATTTAAATACAGGTATCAGATAAGGCTGGTAATGACGCTAGCAGTGACACAGCAGTCTGCACCACAGTCTCCACACAATTGCTTCTGTAATTTTGCTGTTTGCCGAAAACCCTAAACAATCTGCGATCCGCAATTACAGGCACGCACGCGTTTAACACCGTGGGTGAGTGGGGAAATGTGATTTCAGACAGATTTGAGCGAGTTAAGATGCCAGAGTTACACATGCAGTTGCCCCAGTTTGATAGTCAGCCCCTTCCGAATAGGAATATATTGCATAATGTGCGTTTAATTTGTTTCTGAGGCCTGTGTTTTACTTTAATTACGACTACAAAGTATAAAGTGGCCGGCTTTGGAATTTGTTTACAATGTGGATGTGAGAAATTCGAGTATATTAAATTTGGAGAATTAGGCCAAGCATTTTTGTCAGCATTTGCGCAGTGCAGTGTAAGGAAGCAATTTAAGTCACTAAAACCAGCATTTGGTGGCGTAAAGTCGATATGTAATGCGGGAAAGAAAAGAGAGGTAAAATTGCTAAACATCATGTGACCACCTTTTGGGGCAGAGTCAGGATCCGAATCACAACTATGACCACAGACTTTGTTGAACTCGCGTAATCACATGATCACTTGTGCATATGGTTGCCTGGATACAAAGCCCGCCACTTCAACTCCAGGCTCAAAAGGCCTAACTCACAAATCTCCACATCCTGATTTCATTCTGAAAACTCTGACCACGAGCGACGATTCGTCTCTCCGCTGCTTTGATGCTTGTCAAGTTCTCATCCTGTAAGACCGGCTGGATAATCCATATTGATCGCTACAGAGCTCCAATCAGAGAGAGTCACCAAAAGATGTTACTTTACTCAAGAGGACGGAGAAGCTAACATGATTCCAGATGGTAGTTTGCAGAGACATAGGAGTGGTTCTGAAATTAAAACACCCCAGAAAGGGAGCGTGACAGCTGCAACAAAGACAGACTCAGCAAGAAAGAAATGCACAACACTGTACAGCAAGTCAAAATCATTACATGGACAAACATTCAAAGTCATAAACAGAACAATATTAACAAAAAAAATAGGTCAAACAAGATGCAGAAAAATTCGTTTCTGACTCTCTACAGGTAACAGCTGTGCAATGAATCTATTAAGAGATTCATCAGAATGCTGACGCGGCACCAGAGAGCTGAAATTTTAAAAATAATACCAAACTCCTCATTAGTTAGTACAGATACTTAAAGAATGACAGTGTTTTAATAGAAGTCATATTTCTTATGATTTATATTGAGTTGCAGCAGCGGGGCAGCTCTCCACTCAAAACTGCTTTTTTTTTCTCCTCATAAGCACTTTTACAAAACAAGAGGAATGGCTGCAAACATCCATAATGACGTCCGTCCACAAAGTAGACGCACAAAGCTGTCTTGCTTAGATCAACAGTCTAGCCGAGTCCAGACAACTCAAAGTTAGACAGAGGAATCCAACACCTCCAACTTAGTAAAGCGTCTCACCAGCAGCACCTGTTCAGAAGAGCAGCAGGTTTGTGATGGACAACATAATTCCATCAGGCCCCTGCACTCAAGGAAAAAAACAACTGATCATGAGAGTGAACTTTTCCCAGAGTTGGTTGTGTTTTTAGGCAACGTACAAACATCTCTATATGCAAACACAGCATTCACACTGGCGACATTAACGTCACCGTAACATGCAAGCTGCTTTAAAAAAAAAAAACCAGGCCGTCACAAGTATGCAGATCAGCAACACCGGTTATAAATGAGCAACTGAGTTACTGCAGAAAGAGTGAAAGTGGCTGACTGAAGAGTTCACAAGAGCACTGCTGCAGGAGTTAACCTTTTCCAAGCAGCGGCGTGACGTGTGAAGGTGGAGAGACATGAACACGTCAAAGAGCTGACCTTAATAAAGAGTTCCTCCGGTTCTGGATGTGAGAATGTAAAAACACACAGCGGTACAGTAGTTCACTCCCCACTGTTTAACAGCTTCTGTTGACATCCTCTGCATTGTTTTCTGTCATTCTGGTTTTTTTTGGATTAATATATTTTTTAAAAGGTCTCATGTCATGTATTGTTCCATTACTTTTTCTGATGTTTTAGGATTTTTCTGTGAAATTATTTCAGTATTAGTTTCAATATATTTACGGCAGGTATTGTATCAGGTCGGAGCCACAATCAAAAACTACTTTGCTTAGTTAAGGTGGAGTAGAAAACTTTTGGGAGGGCTGTTATTTTTTTATTTTTTTTAATGACATGATTGCGACTGTGTAATTCCTCTAAAAAGATTCACACGCCAAAGTAAAAGGATCCATAATATAAGATTGTCCCATTTTCAATCCCCAGCTCCTCCATAGTTTTTTTTTTTTTACAAAAAAATCAATCTAAAATGCATTTTAGAGCAATATCTCAGCAAAACATATCATTTACAGTAACAGCCTTGACGAGGAAACGCCTAGTGTGGCCACATTAAGCGCCTCTGCTGTGAGCAGACTGCAAAAGCGGTTTTGTATTCAGAACTGTACCAGCTGCATTTCATGAAAAGAAGCGAAGGTCCACCCCAAACTAACCTGACCTGACAGACTGCATGCATAACAGCCTCCTGTTGCACAAGTTTAACTGCCAGGTTATTTACAGTAATTTGTGTGTTATAACATCAAAAACAGCATAATGGTGAGCTCAGGTCACATCAGAACGCTGCACTGAAAACATTTTGTACCTGCTGATGGAGAAAGTGACAAATCTACTTTAAAAAGTAGGTTTAAACTTGACATCAGATTCACACATGCACAAAAGGATTGAAAAAAAAATAAAACAGGAGAAAGCCACGGTGAAATTGCACACTCTTCTTCTTAAAAGACGAGGATTATCATAATTGCGGAAAAAGTCAAGGTGTCAGAATTTACATATAAAGTGCCATAATACCAGCCCTAAACTTCTAATTCCAAGATCTATCATTAGGTGCATTTACATTAAGAAAAAAAAAACGAGCAGGGTGATGACCGTAATTCTGGCGGAGAAACTGTTGGTCTGGTTGGGTTATTTCTGCCTTGTGCCCAACTTGTGTTCGGGCTGAGCTCCTAACATGCTGCGAGGCTATAGAACGAGGACGTATAGAAGGTGTGACACAAACAGACGTCACTTCGAGACACCAAGACATTAACATCTGTGACTGATGACAGCGGAGAGAGGGAAGCCGGACACCAGCGCCCTCTTAATTAAGACTCAATCCTTTGCCTGTCTTTGCTAATTAGTCTCCACTTGTCTAATTAAGATACTATCAGGAAGCTGTTACATTGTACTCACGCTACTGGTTTAATGAAGCCTGTACAGTAAATGGCGAGTCGATGGACTGCCTCTGGAGGAGAAAAATGAGGACAAAGTCTTTCTATTGTAGTTTTCATACAGTACGTGCTCTGACCTTTAAGAGCTCATATGCATGCTGACCTTTATGTTGCGCTATCACACACACACACACACACACACAGTGGGACTAACTTTGCACTGCCGTGGTGCCCGGTGATACCAAAACAATCGAGGCAGCCAACTTGTCCCAGAGCTGAACTGGGCTTTATGCAACTACTTCTGTTTTGGGTTTAGACGGTAATGCCAAGGACTATGACATGTGCTCAGTTACTGTGACCACCGGATGAGAGACATTCAATCCCGTTAGTCAGGCAAACACTCATTAACCGCCTCGCACAGTCATTACAGAGGTGTTGATAAAGTATTAGCTGGGCCTCCATCTTCAGTGTTTTGCCCAAAGAACCTGACAGAATCAAGCCCGCACATGCTCATAGAGCTGCCGGACCTTTCACCTTGTTTTTTCTCTGTGAAATTACAGAGAGAAGTTAACGAGTCGTAATTATACAAAAGCTCCTCCAAAGAACTGTCTAAAAATGCTCAAACTGAGGCATTTGGAGCAGGTCTGGACTATCGCTGAACGCAGGTTCTTCAAAGCTAATTAAGTTTGAATGAGTCAAACTGAGTTTGTCTTGACGATTCCTTAAATAATTGTGATAACGATCATCAATTTTATCCAG
>NW_007577913.1:78377-139837 GCF_000690725.1 Stegastes partitus
GTGAACTTTAAGTAATGCACACGGCACATTCTTCTCCAATCTTTTTTTTTTGTTTTAGCTCATCAACATACCAAAAGCAAAGACTCATTTGTGTGTGCAGTCGCCTTCAGTTTAAACATTCAGTGCGTGCACCGTTAAAAAGGCATCAGACTTCTTTAAACACTGTGTGAGAGGTACAGGCTGATTGAGTCATGCAGTTAGTGGCCAGCTTTAGGGAACACACAAGTACAGCTGATGCACAGTTGTCATGCAAAGTTTTACAGAGATAGTGGGTAGTTGTGATAGCTGTAGGACAAGTCGTTTGGCCCTTAGCTGCTAACTAGTAATAACTGGTTGGTTCCTCCTGAACTTCTACCAGAGCTGGGAGGCCACCTGTGAAGCTGACACCCCGGTATCTACCCTGCCATCATCACCGATTACCACAGCCATTTGGTGTCCTGAAGGTTTTCCCAGCTAATTGCAGCGCACACATGCTCCGTCAATCAAGGCTGCTTCAGTGCTGGTCACCATCGCACATTTCCAGATGGAAGAGCTGCAGGCGTCTTTTTTTTTTTACGACGTCTCAAAAGTCTCGCAATTTCAGCTTAAACTGCTGCAAAAAAAATGGTTTATTTTACCATGACTGTATTACTCCTGGTTTTAGTTCTGTGCAAAACGGTCTGTTCCAGTGTCTGTAGCTTTAACAGCAGCCCAGATGCCATGCAGCTGATATAAACATAAATGAAGGTGCATTATTGGGAAGTTGGCGGTATTCAAGTGCATTATAAGTGAGCACAGAGAGCAGGAGAGACGAGAAAAAATGTAAAACACCATCTGAGTTTAGGTAGCACGGAAGCACAGCAGTCCACATGAGAACAACAGTTACCCACCAAAGCCTGAAGGTTTCAAAGCTTCCAAATTCTGTCTTACAGCTTCCATCATTTCAGCGTTACACTTTCCACAGAGCTCTGACCTGTGCACATATGATCAATGCTAAAGGTGACGTTATCTGTCCGATGCACAGAAACAGTAAAGGCTTTCCCATAGTCCTTGAAAGAATCGTGCATAATGTACGCAAGGGAAAATAATCAAATGTTGGATTACATTAGATTAGATAGAACTTTATTGATCCATTTGGTAGGGTACCTCAGGAAAGTTGTTGAAATGTAAGCTTAAAGTTATGATATTTGATCAAAAACACTGCATCCTGCATGTGTTATTTAAAATGTTCTCTTGGTGGAAGCCTTTAAACAGCATTTTTTGAGAATCAAGATGGCTGCCACTGCACTTCACCTGTTCAGAGACTCCCTGAAATCCTTGAGAAATCACCAAAATGAGAAAACATCCACTCAAAACTAAATCACTACAGGAGGCACAGTGAAGTTTCACCTTCATCCTTTTGGAAATTTTTGTTAACTTGGTGTTTTCACTCAAGGACATTGTTAAAGGTCAACTGGAGACCACATGGTGATTGGTAATAGAGCAGCATTTCCTTAACTCTACCCAGAATTTATTTCCTTACATTGAGTCATTCCTGGAAATGGCTACTACTACAAAAAAAGTTAGCAGAGGAACTGGAAGAGATTAAAAAATCTCTCAACTTTATGTCTGAGGAGATTAGCAAGATGGCAAACTAATCTCATAGGTTTGATGGAGGAGGTCCATGATCTGAAGGCTGTAATCAAACACAGAGACGACAGGATTGTGCAGACACTACATGACAAAAGAGAGTGAAAGAAAATGCAGTCTGGCTTAAAAAAGGTACACGAGTCATCAGCATGTTGGAAGATGCATTCAGCATGGTGAAACATCTTTGTAGCGTCGGTGTGCAGAGCAGTGTTGGTAGAGGTAATAAAGATCCCAGAGTTAGACATCAAAAGCATATGAGGCCTTTTTTAAACTCGCCACATTATCTGTAAAATTAAGGACTTTTCTTTTGCTATGGTGACAGCATTAAAAATTACCCACGGGGTCTGTAGTTCCTCCTATGCTGCTACAAAGAAACTGAATAAAACAGACTTGTAAAGCTGGGAGGCTGTCTAGTTATATGGGCCGAGAGGAACGGAAGCAGTGTTTCTATTTCACACCTCTGAGTTTATTATAAAAAATCCAAAACGCAATAAAAATGGAGTTTCACCATATGGGACCTTTAACTATGCTGAAGCACTGCATGTCAAAAAATAACTACAATAATAACTTCAGATTTCACTGCTTGCTTTGGTCAACAGCTAGGTTTCTCCTGTTTCCAGTCTTTATGCTAAGCTAAACGGCTGCTTGCCTCAGCCACACACATCGACGCATGGTGTGGTATCTTCTCATCTTAGTGCCCAAGTAAGGGAATAGTTGCAAGTAGGTGCAATAATTCCTCACCGACGATACACATCAATTACAGGAAGACCACCGCTGTAGGTGCGTCGACAGACACACGAGAGGTTCTTTGCCAACCTCGAATCCGAACACATTATTAATCTGACTTCCTTCCTTCCAAATCTTTCTCAGTGTTTTATTTACCCATAATCCATCACATTCTTCCCTCCACTGCTACCCACATAAAGCCATTTTCGGAGCTTTCGCCACACACACACACACACACTGCCATCCATAACTGCTGTGAAATGACCTGTTCGACAATTCTTTTCATTAGGAGACTTAGGCAGGAAGAGTGTGAGGGAGAGGGGGGGAGACTCTGTCAAAACGGGGCTGCCCCTTAATAAGAGCCAACACAATTCCCATGCTCAGACGACAATAAGCGTGGAGAGAATAGATGAAGACTTGAGAGGGGAGAGATAAAGAGAGCGGGCGAGATGAATGGAGCGAAGAAAGATGAGCAAGACGAGGAGGAGGAGGAGGAGG
Source organism: Stegastes partitus (assembly GCF_000690725.1). Lineage (NCBI taxonomy): Eukaryota > Metazoa > Chordata > Actinopteri > Pomacentridae > Stegastes > Stegastes partitus. The sequence continues at coordinate 81,210 of NW_007577913.1, forward strand.
GATGAGGCAGGGCGAGCATTGTTGTTGTGAGCCGCATAATTGCTCCACCAAGAAGACTCGGGGAGTTTGGGGGTCTTGTGAGCGCGCTCTGCCGTGGACAAACAGACGGACTCATGTCTAAATCCTCTTAATCAGGGCTAGACCATTCTCTAAACCTGTGGATACGCCGTTGTTTTGTCTGCGTGCGCGTGTGAATGTGCGTGAGTAAGCCTCCCAAAGACTACACATTAATGGGATTTGTGTAAACAGACCCCGCGGCCTTAACCGGAATGTAATGAAAGGTAAAGAAGAAAAGGAGGAAGCAGATTGGAGGGGGAAAGGGCCTTTAAATTTCAATGAGCCTGAGAGATAAAGGACAGATTTTCTGGGTGCAGCCACAACTGGGATGATAAGAAGCAACAAATAAACTCTGTGTAAGTGTCTTTTTACTGCCTTGTATCTCAAGAAGTTAAATACGAGGCAGGTTGGTAACACGGAAGTTAGAAAAATCACAAGCGCGTACAGTCGTCCTTAAATTTATTAATTAAAGAAAAATATTAAAATTCACAATACTCACTCAAACAACTAGAAACTGAAAAAAGTAATCCATCCATCCATTATCTATACACCGCTTAATCCTCATTAGGGTCATGGGGGGCTGGAGTCTATCCCAGCTGACTTAGGGTGAAGGCAGAGGACACCCTGGACAGGTCACCAGTCTATCACAGGGCTACACTTAGAGACAGACAACCAAGCACACTCACATTCACACCTACGGACAATTTAGAATCACCAATTAACCTCAACATGTTTTTGGACTGTGTGGAGGAAGTCGGAGAACCCGGAGAGAACCCACACTGCACGGGGAGAACATGTAAACTCCACGCAGAAAGATGTCGGTGCCCCCACCGGGACGCGAACCGGCAACCTTCTTGCTGCGAGGCGAGAAAGTAATAATCAATAAAAATTTGCTAAATTATAATTTAGTGAAATAAGACATTACTTTGTGGTTGAAAAGAGTAATTTAAAAAAAACAAAACTGTCCCAGACAAATTAGAGCACTTTGCTGATGAGTAGTGGGTCAAAACTGCTTTTTTTTTTTTGTTTTTTATATATATATATAATAATAAGATATATATAGCATTTCTGTTTAACCAAAATTCAAAAGCAATGTCCTTTTTTTTATTTAAAAAAAAAAAAAATTATTTCTTATTATTTTTGTCCATTTCAACTTATTTCAGTGACAGCTGTTTTTTTCCTTCTTTAATGGGAGGGTATGAATATATTGGAGGACGACAGTAACAATGCTCCTCTGTGCACAAGTACGGTCCCCGCTCGTTTGGAAAGAACTTACAAAACCTTCAACTTTTCAAGAGTCTACTAGCTTTTTTTTCTTTTTTCTTTCTTGGGCACATCATCTTGCTACTGGCTCTAGTGTCAGCCATATTAATAATGCTCACAGCCACTACCAATCCCATCATTTTGCTTCCTAGTCATGCCTGCTGGAGGCATAACCACATCTCATCCGAGTTTAACAGCAGCAGAGCTGACAGAAAGACTTGGCCACGTCAGCTCGTCTGGCACGCACGCAAATAGATGGGCGCGCATACACACATACGCACTGCTGTCTGCAGGCATGCATATGATCCTATTCCTCGTTTAACACGGGACAAAGAACAGAACTGATGGGACTGCAGGTTGGTGTCTTGGTGTGTAGTTTCATTACTCAGATACTGACTTCACATTCATCTCAGCTCCGGAGCCCAACGTGTCGTGGCGCCATAAAGCTTGAAGAGTTCACTTAACGCTATGTTTTTTTTTTTTTGCTTGAACACGCCTCCCTTCGAAAAAATTCATTCAAACCCAGGCGGGACCACACCCACCCTCCACATCTGAGACACGGTTAGATTGGTGGAACCCTAAACAGAACAGGGGGTGTAGAGTTGCCTCAGATGCTTTAGAACTGATCAGAGCTGTAAAGTATGACTGCAGCTGACCGTTACTTCAATTATCAGTTCATCTGCGGACAATTTTCTCAGTTAACCGTCTGAACTACAAGCAGTTTCTGGGTGGTTTTTGCTTCTGTCACGTTTTTATTTGCTGTGGGCTCATTTTTCAAGTCCTGCACCTCTATAGAAACAGCACAGGTATTATCAATACCCATCCCCAGGTATTATCAATACTGAAAAAAAATGGTAACTTCACATACTATCGACACTTTCCAACTTATATTTTTTATTTATTTCCATCCTTGTCTCCTATCTGTGTCAGCACAGCCTGCAGTTCAGCCCAAAAGTCCCTGAATTTCTGTCAAGAGACTGTTGTTCACAGCTGTGTAACTCATAGCTTCTTAGTTATGCCAAGAAACGCAGAATTTTTTTGCTTTTTACAAAATCTCATTACAGCAAATGGTTTATTTTTGGTGAATTTGTAATATAAACGTGTAAAATAAAGTGATTTGAATGAACTATCATGATTTCACGCTGCCATTCGGAAGATTGTATCAATGAAAGACATGAGTAGTTCAAGGACTGTCAGAAAGTTGAAAATGAAACAGTTCTTTCTTTCTTTTTTTTCCAATTTCAAGCTCAACATATTGTGTAATTTCTGCTATTTTCTTAAATACTTTCTCTCGTGCTGGCGGGTTTTGGGCTTCAGCAGGTTAAACCGTTTCAAAACACACTTAAATCGAGCCCAAGCTAATGTCTTTTCAGTTAGTTTGCTCGACCAAACTGTCCACAACCTCTTCAATCTGAAACAACACGCACATTTCCGAGATCTTCATAAATAAATCCTTTGATTGAGACGTTCACCTGTTCTGAGGTTGGAGGCTCCCAGCTGGGGGGGGATTATGCTAACCAGCCGGTGGGATTGGCAGTGTGGGAATAAATGGAGGCCATTTGAGCAGATTTGTCAACTCATCCTACACTTTGGCTACTTTACTGAACCAAAGCAGCCTGATGTTAAGCTGGGGAGGGGGGCTTTCATTTCACTGTGTGTTCCTGACACTCATGAGGAGCTCATCATTTCACGGTATGACAGACCAAAGAAAGCAAAGCGACTCTGCGTTACGAATCCTCAAGAAGTGACCACCGAGGAAAGAGCGCGTTGACAGATCGCCGGTTTGGAATTGGACTGGAAAGGTCTTGAATGGAAAGTGTAAATGAGCTCTTCACCCACTTCCTCAGTGATAGCTACAAGAGCTGAAAAAAAAAAAAGCAACGGATGCTTAAAACAGTTCACTTCTAAGCGCAGAGTGAAGATCATTCAGAAAAAAAAGTGGCTCATAAAGTCTTGCGGTTTCGAGATTGACTCTTTTCAGGAACTTCTGGCAGCCGTGTCTATATTTCCCAAAGTTTACATTCCTCTGCTGCACATGTGTACAATTTGAGAAGAGCAGTCTTCAAAGGGATCAGCCTCGCTGCCTGCCCACCCTCCGCTAAACTCACCATCATAAATTAGTCGGCCTTTCTCTTCCCCCTGACAGTGTGTGTAACTGCAAGTGCCAAGTGTGACCGATTCCCATTCACACTCGGTACGACGGCCTACACTTGAGCTAATTAGGAGAAGAAAGACGATTCTTCAGCAAACAAGAGGACAGACTGCACACATGTGCATATGGACCTCCTTAGTGGGATTACAAAAAGGAAAAAAAAAAGTGCTGCATTAATGAGACGGCATTTCATGGTCTACTTAGATGGTAACCGAGTGTCCCTCCAGTGTATTTTAAACACGGAGATTAAGCTGAGCACTGACAACACAATTTCAGCTCAAAGTAGGCAGGATGCTTATACTGTACACATGTGACTTCTCCCTCTCTCACCCCCACACACACACACACACAGTCGCATAAATATAAACACACACCCTGAAATTAAAGCCAGAGATCTTTCCCCAAAGCCGGCTGCAAGGGAGGAAGCGGAGCCGTTCCACCGCTGTCAGAGAATACAAAGGTGGAAGAATGGTTGAGGCGAGGAGGGGTGTCCAACTTCCTGCTGAGAGAGAGGAAATAAACACTTCCATATGCAATCGCAGCCAGAAACACTTGCACATATCCACACACCCAGAGCATGGAGTTAATGCAGTGACACAGTGTTGTAAATTTGAGCGGGAGGGCCCTAGTTAGCAGCACGCACCGCCCCAATGAAAGGGAGAATATTTTCTGCTTCCAGAAATTTATAGCTAGTGAGGCGTCATTCATCACATCAGCTCTGTAATGTAATGCAGCTCGGAAAGAAATACACCAGCCGGAGCTCGGGGATTCCTGATTGGTCGGGGGGAGAGGGATGGCTGTTTTTTACGTGGAAAGGATTCAAATATCTTGTGTGTGTGAGCGTAGTCACGTGCAGCAAATCCTGTTGACTAAAGCAACCCACACACACACACACAGCATAACCTCCGCCTGGGGAAACCCGTGAACTCTGGGCCACTGGGCCATTTTTCATGTCCGGAAAGCATACGCATTCAGACGTAATCCGCCAAAAGATCGACACTTTCTGACATAATATCTACAGTATCAATACCCACCTTTAACCTGCTAATCTCACATTTGTACCTCAGTAGTACGCGTCAAGATATGCAAGATCACACACACGCACACACAGCGTCATATATTATTAACACAACCGGCATGTGCACTAACGCCAGAGTGAGCATCGCACTAATCTGGTCTCGATCTGAAACCTCTCTGTTTTGTCTTTGCACAAGCACGTATTTGTGCGTCCCTCTGTGTGTATTAGCCATAGTTTGCTCGCATATGTGGAGCAGTAGGTCATGGTCTTATGAAGATTATCCATAAAGAAGCTCCGGGGGTGGGTTTATCAGATTGACAAGTCTTACCATAATGTGAATTTCTGTTTGCAAACACAGCAAACCGTTAGTGTCATTACAGCACGGCTCAGCGTGAGCGTTAAAATGCATTAGGACGAGGTCAATAGCTGCTTGTTTAAAAGGGTGAGGAGTTTGCATGTAATTACATAATCCAGTTATTTTCCCACAGCTTCTGCCCCGATCAGTGCACACTAAAGCGAGCTTCTAATGGTTTGGGCGCACAGAGCGAAGGGTGTGTCTTGTGCAGACTAAATGTGCATGTGTGTGTGTTGTTCTTTCTCACTGATACCCGGAGCAAACATTACAATCTCTGCAGCAGAACCGCACAGAGCCTTTTATCAGCTCAGCATCGGTGTGCGCATGTGTGCTAAGAGGTCAGCAAGAGTGCCGAAAGTCCCGACGCAGCGTCGTTCGACACGTCGCTCCGTGCAGCTGACAGTCAACAGCCTTGTGAGCATCAGCGAGGCGAGACAATGGAGCGGCACCTCTCCTCGCATCTCGCTCGATTAAAAAGTGAGAAAATGGCACAAGCTCTGGGTAAAATTAGGTCACTTTGATTTTACAGATGGCCCTTGTTGCCAAGCATATTTTCCCAATTAAGGCTGATTAGGGAGGGAAATTCCCAGACAGCGTGAATTATTAAAAACTTGAAATGGAATCTGATCATGTGATGTTGTACAGCAGTGACACCCGACATTCCCAGATGGGTACTGGAAAAAAAAAAAAAGGAAAGAAAAAAAAAAGGAGGGGGAGTGCTGGGAGACTTCTGATTGGCCCAAAGTGGGAACTGAGTTTCCTTCTATTGTTTTAAAGTCACTACAAAGTACAGAGAGAAAAAAGAGGGGGAGCATCATCAGCTCTGGAATCACACTGCTGACTGATGAGACACTTCCCTCACTACATGCTCTACAATAACAAAGATTCAAGATCCAAAAAAAGATTTTCACAAACAAACTCCTGAAAAAGACGTCCAACACTTGGCACTTTGATTTATTTAATTCTGTCTTTCCTCCAGCAGAATGAATTTTGCCAGAACTGTAGTTAATGAATGGGAGAAGATGTGTTGCCCACACCTCCTGAACACTAGTAAAGAATGAACAAAAATACAGATATTTCTAAAAATGCACTGCAATTAATAGCAACATTTGTTCTGTTGTTTTGGTTTTATTTATAAGATGTCCTCTCTGGACTGTGTGAGCATGCACAGACTGAAAATGAGCAGCAAATGAGCAGCACAGTAGCTTCAGTAACACAGTTCAGATGGATGCAATTCCTAAAAAAATCCTGTGTGACATGTTTGAAACGGGCACAAAGTTTTGCAAATGAGCCACTAAAGTCAAAGAGTTCATAAATGAGTTTAAATGAAATTATGTATCTGCCACATTCACATTTAAAAACAATATTTCCCCCAAACAAAAGAAACCCTAAAAAATAATATTATATTATATGCTGACTCAGCAGGAATAATATTAAATGACAAAACGGTGAGAATACATGTCTGACAGAAATACAGAATGCGTCGCTGCCTTGCTGTGTTGTATCTCATTGTGTTTTGTGTTTCACCTGCTGCCTCCTTTTCTTTTTTTGTTTCCTTCCTTTGAATGAATGGAGACCTTTCTGACATTAATCGACACAGAAAAAGCACAAACTGGTGCAGAAAAGTTCTCAGTCATGCAGGAATTTAAGTGTCTGATGCTCAAAACTTCAGGCCCCAGCCCTGCTTACTGTGACCCCCTAATGTTCACAATTATGCCAATGCACACTTGTATATAAGAGGGAGAAAAGACACAGGTCTAAGTTATCAAATTAACTTCAGGCTCACTGTTCTGCGTGCTCATTCACTGCCATGGCTGACTGGGACACCTGAACAAAACAGAGCCACCGTTAATGTTACTACCAACACTTGCTGCTGTGGAAACAGGCCTATTGAGTTCAGTGACATCCCATAATGAGCAGCTGAGCTCCGCCTACCTTCAATCTGAGCTGAGCTCTGATTAGCCAACAAGTGAAAACACCTGCATGCAGAACCTGAAATCTGTAACTTGACTTTGTTCTGATTTTAAACTGAAAGTACAACCGTTTATCTCAAATTGTGTCACAATAAAGATCCTGTATGGAAAAAGATCAGTAAGAATTTAACCTGTTTTTAAATTTAGAGACTAAAACTCTGAAGTCTTTCACTTCATGTCCACCACAGTTGACCTGAGTGGTTAACAAGGCATCATTTAGAGAGGAGGGACTGATCAATCATATTTGCTTGTGTGGTATTTGTTTAAAATTAAAGCACACAACCGTCCAGTAGGACTGTAAATAACTCAAAACAGAGTTGGCAGCGACCTCTGGCCTTGTCAGAACTAGACTTTGACATTAACCCTGCAACTTCCTCAGCACAAAGTGGATAAGTAGAAGTTGAAGTTATTAATCAGTTAATTGATTGATTGAACTGAATTGGTCGCAGTAATTTTTTTGGGTTAAAAAATATTCTAAATTCTCACATTCCAGCTTGTTAAATTTGAATATTTTCTATTTTCTGTCCCTTTGAGCTGACTATTTTTGGGTTGTGGACAAAACAAGACATCTGAGGACATCATCTTAAGCTTTGAGAAACACTGATTGACATTTTTTTACCATTTTCATTTGTTTTATAGACCAACAAACTAATTGATTAACTGAGAAAACAGTCAACAGATTGACTGACTATGTAAGTGACTGTTGGAGTTGAAGCCTTACTTTAAAACAAACAAAAATAGGATGTTGGGTAACTTTTTAGATCACAACTCCACTACAAAAGCTGCATGATTATCACAATACTGTCCTGAAATTAACAAGGAGGGCATTTGGGTGTTAAATCCTGCATGTAGCACCTTTTCACAGTGCTCGGGCCATTATTGCTGCTGGTGTTCGCAGGTTATAAATATGTGAAATTGTCCTTGAAGAGTTGTTGCTCTTTTTGTCTGGGTCTCTACGTGAAGTTGGAGCGGCCCAGCCTGGCTCCGAGCATCCCTTCAGCGCTCTGTGTTGCCACGCTGGGAGCCTGTCAGAGAGGCTCAGTGTCAAAACGGCCGGCCCTGCTGAGCGGAGCTGACCGTGGACTGGCCAGACCAGCCGCACTGGCCGGATGTTCGCCTTTTGTTAGACGCCTGATGTCCCCATTCCTGTTGGGTGCTGGTAAAAAAATGTCGCCCGTCCAGCCTGTTTGAGGAGTTACAGGTATTGCCCAACAAGCACAGCTAAAGAAGGCCACTTTAGCTGTTCTGTTTCTTAGATGGGCAAACTGATCTCCTCATGTGCTGTTTCATGTGATTCACCTGATATTCCTACAGGCCTCCTGCTTAGAGTCCAAGTTTAGCCTAATTAGAACAACCTAAATCCATTTCAAGTCATGGGATGAGTGACACCTCTGAGGATGATTATTTCAGGTGTTGGATCTCTTGTTTTTCCTCTGTAAAAATGGTGACAAAGAAAGCTCAGATATACTCATTATATGGTCAGCAACATTTGAAAGGGACACAGAACAAAAAAAAAAAGGAAAGCTGAATAAACAAAGTGTGTGTTTTCATCTCCCTGAACCCGACAGGTGGCCTTTTATGTTCTCAAATACCTTCAAAACTGTGTCACTTTGACTGGGCCTTGCTGGACAGGTGTGAAATACCACAGCTTCCTTAAGTTTAGGCGCCACTTTAAAGTTTAGATTTCGCCCGGAGGGACTTATTTTAACAAACTTCAGGATCACTCTCAAAACTCTACACTGCTCAGGAAAATGTGTCTAATTAGGTAGGCTTTAAAGCTTATCAGTACATTTTGTGTGAGCCGAATTAAAGATTGTGCTTGTCTTCTACGAGAAAAGTGGTTTGGCTTTCTATTTTCACCGCTGTTCTTTTTCAATACAAAGACCAACATTAAATCACAAAACAATCAAACGGAGTTCTGCGTGCGCCTCCTCCAGCTCTTACCTTGCCTGACAGTTTTCAACCTGACGGGACCTTTGCAGTTCTTTATGACGGTCTGCACGTCGTACAGAGGTAATCCCGAAATCGAGAGGTTCTCCACCTCCAGCAGCAGTTCCCCTTCGTTTAATGTTCCACTTTTGTAAAGCACCACGTCCTCGTTCACTTGGCCGATGTAGGCGAACTCTCCGTTCTCCGCGCCGCCGCGCAGCGCCACATTCAAGTCACCGCGGGCATCTTTGGAGACGGAGACCTCGTTCACTCTGGAGGTCCAATGGTTCTTCTTTAGCGCTGGTTTGGACATTGTGAACAGTTTTAATTAGCCAAACCGGGCTATGAGGAGGAAGAGGAGGAAGGGGGGTATAAAAAAAAACAAACGGTGACGAGCAGCGATGCCTCCAACGACTTATATCCGAGAAAAAGCGCAGCAAACTTTCTTTCTCTTCCACAGAAACATGAGTGCCTCTGACAAGTATTGTCCCACCAGCTTCCTCCGGTGGTGAGGAAATCAAGCCATCCCTGTGTTGTCCGGAGTCCCTCCTTTTACTGTGTGTGTACTGTTCTCATCATTTTTCTTAACATCCCCGCAGTTTAATCCTCCTTTATCGATGTCATCTTACATCTGCCACGGTCCCACTCACGACTCGCGTCCACTAATTAAATCCTCTCTGCTTCTTGTTGAAAACTCACTTTCTGCTTGTTCTTTTTTTTCCCCTCTCCGGTTACCAGAGAGTGAACTCTTCCTCTTCCCTCCCACAGGGTTCACTTTATCGGCTCCTTGAACCAGGTACGTGTCCGTGCGGCGTGTTTAGCGGACTCTCATCGCTCTCTGCGCTCTGCGTGCTGCTGGGAATGTGTTGCTGTTCGTGCCGCCTTCAAGTGCTGTCGGAAATTTCACTCTTCCAATGGGAGGTCACATGAATTACTACTTAGCTATGTGGGTGTAGCGTACTTTATGCACGAGGTGAAATATGTGAGCTATGCTGCCTATTTCATCGACCACAGATAGTAAATATTTATGTATATGAGTCTTTTTAATATTTCATTTAATGGTATATTTTATTTATTTTTTTAAAATAACTTTTACTGCTTTGTTTTCTAGTCATTCTAGTTAGAGCTGAGGAATCTGTTGTAGCCTCTCCACACTGGCTCACAGTAAGTTTTAGGAGAGATTTTGCTGATTATTTTTACATTTCTATTAATATTTCTGACATTTTTTGTACCATGTGCACCAGATCTTTTGTCTTTTCCAGTGTCTCAGCTGAAAACTTAAGAGGACACAGGTAGGGATGTCCGATAATATCAGCCCACCAATGTTATTGGCCTGATATTGGCATGAAAATTTAATATCTGTCAACATCGTTATCTTTTTTTATTTTATTTTTTTGCCTATAATAAAAACTGATCAAATAATGCCTGGCCAACATCAGACATCCCTCGACACCGGATTTGTAGGATCTGAAAAATCAGGTCGACTGATCTCTTTGAAGTCCCATCTTACAACTTGTTTTTATAATTAAACAAATTATTAAAATGTGAAAAATGAATACATGTAGATCACTTTTTTTCTCAGGTTCCATTTGAGTTTGCATTCCATTTGAACATTCCTATAACTCTCTATCTGGTGTGTCTGTTTTTAAATACACTCAAGATCGATATGTTGTGGTTTTATCTGTCTGTCTGAATTCTGATGAGTTTAGGACTTGTCTGTTGTTTCTTGCTGCCTTGTGAAGCACTTTCTTGAATTGTGTTTTACTATTATTTCTGTTCATTATTAGTTCAGTGTTATACATTGTAATTTTACATTTCAACATGAATAAGTTTGGGCCCAAGTTTGTAAATTGTGCCCATTTTTACATTGTAATTCCAAAATAAAGTATCACCAATGACCAATGCATGACCTTAGTTCTTCCTCTATTTTTGAGCGCTATTGCTGTGATATTGACAACTGACACAATGAGTTGAAACATTCACAATTTTAAGTTTGAAGATCAAATATCGGAGCCTATGAAGAGCACATGAAGGCAGCACTGTTCCAAAGAGCGCATGCGTGCTGCTCAGAGCTATCTTGGATGTCCCTTTTACGTAAAAGAGCTTTTGGCTTTTGGCTTCCCTAAATTAGATGCTGGTGTCAGTTTGTTTACTTCAGCCGGTTAAACTACATGTTGTTAAAATTCCCTCACTGTGTAGAAGATGTGCTGTAAAGTCTGAGTCACGTATTTTAGTGGCATTTAAGTATTTGCATGTTTGCTTCTTTGTGGATTTTTTATTTATTTTTTTGTCAAGGACTTGAACTGACACTCAAAAAAGAGTAGTTTTTTATTTATTTTATTTTTTTATTATTCAACAGTCCTGATATAATGATTGTGACTGAAATGCTAATTTGATCACGACCTCGTCAGTCAGTGGTTAACCCTGTGATCCTGCCTGTCAGGATTCCTGCATTTCAGGTTAGACAGGTGGCACACCATGTTTTCATGCTCGCCTGAAACCTCCCCTCTCTGCTTACACGCTGCTCTGTGTGTAATTGGCCCTGACACAGAAATGTCTGCAGAATTTGTTGTTTCCCTTACAACAAACTCTGATTTGCGTGAGTCAGCGGTGCTGCAGAAGGTCTTTTTTTGTTTGTTTGTTTTTCTTGTTTTCCACTATCACGACTTCTAACTTACACAGAAAAACAGTTGCAGGCGATGTTATCATGTCTCATGAAAAGTGAGAATTATCTTTTCAGTTATCCAGAGGAGTCGATTGGTGAGTCAGAAAAAGAAAAAGAAAAGACAGGAGGCCATAATCCAAGAATCAATGTGAGAAAAAATTAATGAGATGAACAATAGCGAGACGGCGAGCTGAGACAGCAGGGATGAATAGACTGATAATAGGATCACATGGGCTGGGCTTCTCACCTGGGGAACACCACACCAGCTTTTCCCAACCTAAAAATAACAGAGGAAGTACTCTCGGTCCCGTGGGAGCAGAAACTACTGGCCTGGATGGGACGAGAAAATAGTGAAGTGCACTTTAAGCTGAAACTTTACAGTTTTCCCTTTTCTCTATCCATTATCAGCTGCTCATACATGAAATGCATGATTAATATTTGTTCAGTTCGATGCAGTTTCCTCGGAGGGAAAGCAAGTGATGAACAATAAACATTAATATAGAAAAGTACTTAAAACATAACTCAAGACGCAAGCGTCATGAATTATGAACGTCTCCATTCATCTACAGAGCACCATTAAACTAAACAGCCCTAACACTGCATTCCTAACTACCCCATAAAAAATACATTTAAGCTATTAAGTAGTACAAGACACAAAAAGCCCAATCCTTTCCCTGAGGGAATGTGAGACAGATCCTACAGCGGTGCTGGTAAAAAGCAACTAGTGAAGGGGAAAAAAGGATGATGATGGGCGACCTGCCTGATGCACGTCGTGACCTGAAAAGACAGCAAGAGTCAGAAATACTAGATTGTCAGAGCAAAGTTCTTTTCTACGTAGCCACAGGAATTACACAATTTGGCATAGTTACCAAATCATGTTACTACAATTATACGTTCATCACATGACGCGCCCTGGCCCAAAAAAGCATTTCTTTATTCGTAAAAAAAAAAAAAAAATCATTGGAAAAGGAGCAACTGTGAAACTGAGAATCGCAAATCCTGCAAAATGAGTCTTTAACAGAATGTAGTTCGGTCAGTGCAGTTTCATCTTGAAAAATCTCCTCCATGTGCGCGGAGAGAGGCCAAGAAGTCACCAGATTTCAAGTCTTGGACATGCCAGCCTGCTCGACCTTTGTCCTGGAGGCCCAAAAATACGGAAGCAGGAGGAAGCCTGCTAAAAATGGCAGGCGTTTTTCAGGACATGCACCTGTGAGGACCTTTTACCTTTCTGAATAAGATATCAATATCCAATTTCTCTCTAAAGCAGCTAACATGCTAGTAATATGGCTCTAAGGGAGAAAACATTGGTTGGATGAACTTTAGTGCAAATTAAAATATGCTGACAGCTGTTAAATGGATGAAATTTGGTGCAGAAAATAGTGTTTGATTGATTAATAATTTGGGCCTTGATACTTTTCTACCATCTCTGGGTTCAAACTTTGTATTTGAGGAAGACGTTGTTGCTGTACTTTGCATCTACCGCTGGCTTACGCTACATGCTGAACTGAAATAGTGATCATAGCTGTGATACTTAAGTATGTTAATATTGTCAGTGTTCGCATTTTAGCTCAAAGCACTTTCACGGCAATGTGCAGCCTCACCCAGTGTCTGCACTGATGTAGACTTTTTGGCTGCTTTCCAAATCACATACTTTTACTCTCCGTATGTATTACAGGTGCTTTTACAAAGTACACATTGTTTGAATACAATTAGGACATACTACTTTGTCATACAATTGCAGCTTGAACCTTCATCGTCGCAGTCTGTAGTGCAAAATGATCATCTGTCTGTATTTGTGACACACTGCTTCTGACATACTCCATACTGGGATGAGTCTTTTCTGGCCTGCTATATAGTATGGTAATGTAAGATAGTGGAACACACCTTTATTCTTTAGTGTTTACATTTCTGAAAACTGGATGTGGGTATCTTCTTTTTTTTTTGGCTCCATGATAAAGTAACTCCTCTCCTCATTTGGTTCACCAGGAACAGGCTAATTACCCATTTCCAGCTGTTGCCCAAGCAATACACAAGCTTAATGTAAGCTTTGTTCACCAAATCAGGGTCAACACGCATCCCATTGTTGTCAAAGGGCTGCTGGGGGAAGATGGCGATAAAGGGCAAATGAGGTTTTAGACTTGGAGACTGGGTTTGTGTATACCCATTAACATCCACCGTGACCTCCAGTGAAGGTGGGGGGTGGGGGGGTCAGCTAGTTCCTCCGCCAGCTTCCTGTCATACAGTGTCACCCAAATCAGATCGACAGAAGCAGACACACTGCCACGGGCCAAAAATTTCCTATTCCCTTTCCACCCATCCATCAGTCTGTGCATGTCAGCGTCTTCTTCGTAGCGTTTGCTGCCTCTCTGCATTTTGCCATCGTCTTCTTGTCTGTCTTTCACTCCGTTGCACTCATTAATAAAAGCAAATCGTAGCTGCTGAGCATGTACACAGACGTGGCTGCATGTTGGGATTTCTCTTGATGAAGCAAACCATAACTGATTTGTATATATGCAGTACACCTCAATCACAAGCTATATAACATATGGTGGATGTTTCCATTAGATTCCAAATCCTCAACAGTTGGTTTTTATAACATACCCACACATGTAACACCATATGGCAGCACAGGATCTACATATTAAACTCCACCCTACAGAACAGGTAATAAATGTCAGCGTTAATCTTGAGGCGTTTTACAGAAGAGTGGGAACCTTGTCACGGAGAGCTCTCATTAAAGCAGCTCTACCCACCTTCTGCCATTGTGCCGCTGTGTTATGACAGCATATGTAATGAAGACGACCTGGATGAGCGTGGATTGTTTATCATAAGCTATTATTAGCCACCATTTCCATTCACTCGGCACGATGCGCACGGCGCTGCTGCTGACAAGTAATGACAGATTGAACTTAATGGCCAACAGTGATAATGTAGTCTTCAAATCTGACAGCTGCGCTCGGATGACTGCCGCAGCAAACCTCCACCATTAGCGGCTTTCGTGATGTTGTCATGCTACACGGTGGCTGAAGCAACCGTCACTTCTGATTTTAAGTCGTGTAATGCGATATATTTGGTAGCGTAGTGCAAGGTATACGCAGGTAAGTGGCATATACCTACTTATTTTTCAGCTGTATGCCACAAGGAATATGTTTTTTATTTGCATTTTTCTAAGATTCCAATGGCATGACCTGCCCTACATCTTCTCCGATTGGCTTAAAGTGCAGCCAGTTATCTGTTACCAGCACCTGAGCAATACAGGCATCCACATATGGCTTAAAAACATGAATTAAGAATTGCCAAATTCAGTTTGGAAAACTTTTGTTTTGAAAATTGCCTGTGTCTTTCTGAATGTTTCTTAGAAATTAATCTCTGGTTGAAACACCTCATCATAAAGAGTAGCAGCAGTAATATTTCCAACCCATCTCTTGACAAATAATGTCACAATGGAGGCACACTCTGGCCTGCACTACCTGTTGCAAATCAGCTGTTCCAAGACGAAGTTTACGAAAGAAACTACAGTCCACAGACCTGCAATGGGAGAGAATATTGTGTTGTGTATTGAATATGTCCAATTTCATGTTTGGATGAACAAAGAAATAAGGAATATTTCACTCACCCTGTCTGGGCCATTCTGAAATTCGCCCCTCTTCTGTGGCTGATTTTAATTTAATAATGATCCTTACACCCTTATCCAGCTGGGATAGGCTCCAGCCCCCCCACGACCCTAGTGAGGATTAAGCGGTGTATAGATAATGGATGGATGGACACCCTTATCCCTACTAAAGTCAAACACCACACGTGAAGAGACACTGTACAAACACTACAGGGCCAGTTTTGGGTGAACTCAATATTCTGTTGCACGTCACTGTTTATATCACAGTGCTTTGCTGGACGGACTGCTTTAAAAATGAATATGAGGCATCAAATACATCCACTTCTCCCAGCACCTCTAGCCCACTGGTTATACTGTGTAATATTCAAACCTGTAGTATTTAAAAGTAGTCAAATGCTTACTTTTTGTGACATACTTGTGGTAATAAGCCAAAGTGTTTGTTAAAATCCCTCTCCAGCTGTTGATTTTAGTCCTATAAAGTCATCTCTTGGAATCAAATGTGAATATTTAAAAGTTGTTTCCACCAAAACGATCATTTCCTACCTTAAAAAATGGCTCATGGAGGTCTTTACAACTGCATATGATGCATTTTCAGAACATTGAAATTGCTCAAACTGAGAGGATTTTATCATATACGTTTACGAAAATTACAATAACATACAATAGTCACACAAATGTAACAGAAAAACACACTTTTTTGATATGTGGAGGTAAAATAAAGTCTTGGAGTACATTGAGTTATCAGGCAGCAGAGTTACCCAGAAAATATGACAGATTTTATCATCAAATTTTTAACATCTTGAATCAAACTGTTTGGTTCGGAGGAAAAAAAGGACGAATTAGATCAAAGTTAAAGACCGTCTAGTGTGATTAATTAGTAAAGCAGATTAAAGAGACATTATTTTATCATCAACAAGTGGACTCATTTGGAAGATTAGACTTGATAAAGAGTGTAATTTTCAAAATTAAAAAGGACAGAGATTTAAAAGGAAAAGAATTATGATGCTGCTAAGATGAGGAAGGCAGACAGAGAAAAATGTAACCACTGGAGAAAGAAAGAAAGAAAGAAAGAAAGAAAGAAAGAAAGAAAGAAAGAAAGAAAGAAAGAAAGAAAGAAAGAAAGAACATGCCTTCACTTTATGGTGGCTGTCACAGATGTAGAAACAGAGAGAGCTGTATAATGTGATGGAGCCTGACACCTGACCTTTCAACACAACTGGAAGCAGCCTCTCTCCTCTCCTACATCCACATCACCTCAAAGCTTCCTTCTGTGTGAAAGTTTCCACCAGCTCTCCCTCCGACATTTCACATCTCAATCTTTAATGATTTTGCCATCTTTGCAGACTTTTTTTTTTTTTTTGTATATCAAATGGCATGAAGTGAACTTTGTATAAATATTTAACCGAGCTCCGTATTTCTTTTTAATTCTTCGGATGTCTGACGGGTCAATGAAGTCTCATAACCAGAAGTCTGTAAAGTTTTTTCGGGGCACGTCGAGCCCGACTCTTGCTTTGATGAATGAGATCAGACCGTGGAGCGGCACAAAATGCGTTGTGATGGATGAAAACCTAGAGGTGCCGTGAACAACATGCATGTGTATCCGGCAGCACTGCGGGCCACGCATGACCTCGTATCATCTGTGGCGTGACATCCTATTGCTGCACCGTTTTGCACATCTGAGAGGCAAGCATCTGCATCATTCATAAGTCATTAAAACCATATGAACCTTTTTTTTCTTCTATCGGCGCACGGCGGCGTAACTCCCCGAGTGGCTCCCCGCGTTGTGTAACGAGCGAGTTTTGCTCAAGTCACGTCAGCTGACCCATGACTTATCTGTGCTCATCACCTAACACAGGCTCTGTGGATGAGGAGGATCATTTTTCTGCTTTAGATGTCACTTTAATCTGTTTTACCTCTGTGCCCTGATAATGCCTCATTCATCATAATATCCACAAAGAGTTGGAGGGAGGGAGAGAGAGAGAGAGAAATCCTTCTTTTAACTAAAGCAGGCGCTGCAAAGCTCGGTGTTGCCCTGGAAGATTAAGGATGAATGCTCGGCACAAAAAGGCCATCAGATTATGTGGCTGGGCCGCAGAGAGCTGTCATATCAAAGCCAATGACGGAGGGGAGGGAGGGCGGGGAGGCGTAACAGGGACTAATGAGGTACTTGGTATAGTTTGGACTCTGTTTTACTGTAAGCTGTACTGTACTAAAATGGCCTCCATTCAGGCTTTAAATCTGAATCAGGAGTGAGCGACGGGGAACTGAGCCTTTTAAATATGGGCCAGGAATGGGACACTGAGTGAATTATACACATTATTCAGCGTATTTAAGTGCCCAAAAATTCACATCAGCACATTGTCGAAGTTGGCTGTGATCCCAAGCAATAAAACATCAGCTGGATCTGGATGCTGCAAATGTTTGCCTCAACCGTGACTTTGATAAAACGCAGAACAATCTTTCTCTTGGCGTTGGAAAACCAGAAGAATGCACTGCCCATCGCTCATAAATACTTTATGTGGATTCTCAACGGTGTAAAGGAACATGTCAGCATCATATCTGTATATATATATATATATACTACACATTTTGACAGAAGCCCATTTGGGATCTGTCTTAAATATGTACACTATGGGTCAGTCAGGAAGAAGGCCTGTTTGTTTGGTTGCTATAACAAACACCTTCTTACTTGATCACTCACGTCTACACACCTGCAAAGCGTCAACACATGAGCTTCTTCTTCCTGCGGGACCCGACACATCTCCCAACGCGACTGCCGGCTTTCAGGATGCCTTCAGACGTATGACATGTGGGTCATCGTGTCAGGAGCGCTACGTATTGCCCTCCAAAGCTCCTCCCGTCAGCGGGAACCCAGAGAGGATCATCTCCTTTTTTGGACTGGCAGCTGAGCAGAGTTAAGTATCGTTTTTTTTTTTTTTAATATCTGCGTTTTCAGAGCCTTAGGGAGGGGATTGACTGCATTTAGATGAAGACTGGTGGAAATTTGTCCGTTTACATAACAAGTAAGACGTTTAGCTTGTTGCCCTGGATCTTTTTATTTTATTTTTATTTTTATTTGATATAGGAACAGGTAATGAATAATCCCTCGCCAAGGCATGTAAGATTTCATTTCATTTTCACATACATAAAATATTGATAAACACTAAGATCGCATGCATTTTGATTTACACATACTCACATAAAATTGCATACTTTGCATATACAGTGAGCCTATGAATTCTCAATTCGAGAACATATTTGCTAAATTCACATTCTGTCAGTGTTGTAATAAAGCTCAAATCAGGTATTCGAGGTGAAAGGAAAACTCACTCAGGCTCTCCAAGATAATTTCAATTCATTCCACAAGTGCCAAGAGATCATTATTGACTCTTCACCCACACGAGAACAGAAATCTGTATATTCACATAACAAGTCCACAATAGTCACCGCCTTGTGTCTAAATGTGAGCTATTAGGTTGCTAACCAGACCTTAAATGCAACATTCTTACACCCAACGTACAAACTGTTTTGAATTTGAACATGCCATTCAAGAAGGAAAGAAAGTGAAAAGATTAAAAAAAAAAAAGAAGCAAGCACAAGAGAGATGATGGTGATACGTGATGATTAGCTGGGTATGACTGGGTTAGGTCACGTGTGCCACGTTAAAGCAAAACTGAATAATTCAAAGCAACTCATCACAATGTCGGCGCAGAGCGGGGCTTTTCCTCAGCGCTCTGCTACAGACTCCCGCACCAGCCCCACAACCACACGGCCTAGAATAAAACAGAAGCAAGTCGAGTGGACGTTTTAGGGTTAGAGCCCAGCTGCACAGGCTGTTGATGCTCTCTGCACTTGCCATTTTACATGTTCTTCCATGTTTTAAAGGGGAATATGTGAAGAGCAGCCTCTAAAGTAATGTATACAGCTGTCTTATAAAAGACAGTGCTTCTGCTGGGACACTGTCTCCTCCTATAGTGTGCTTTAAACACAATAAAAGACATCACAAGAGGCTTGAATTAATAAACAAAAAAGATTAAATGAAGGGATTGTGAACGGAGCAGCATTCACAGATGGATAGTTCACGTTAAGACCGTATGATCCGTCCAGCCTGCCCGCTGTGCATTTCCCTTCTTGCCTCAAGCAATTACTTTGTGTTTCCTCGTGATTTCAGATGCGATCACTTGAAGATGCTCAGCCAGGCCACATGAGATGGTATTTGCTCTCCTCCACCTCCGTCTTCCCCTGCCTCTATCTTCTCTGAGATATCAGTATGTTTCTAATTAACCCAGCAGAAGGAGGCCGCCAAGAGAATCGATGGAATTAGTCGGAAATAACTGATCCATCGCGAGCGCAACATGAAAGAACGTTTTCTGAGTAAATGTGTAACGTCGGCTAATGAAATGCAAAGCTTTCTAAATAAAACATGTTCTGTGATAGAAGAAAAAAACAAAAACAAGATCGTTACAGAAGCCTCACCACATAAAACCACACGGAGACAGAATACTCTGAACAACAAATAACCCCTCACAGCAACAAATCAACTGTATACATACTGTAGATTTGCTGAATGTCTTGTTGACATTTTGAATATTTTAAATCAAATCAGTTTATTCATACAGTGCCAAATTCCAACATACATATATTTACATAGGTCGGGATGTAACAAGATTATACAGAGAAAGCCAACAAATCCAATTTCCAGCACAATTTCCTCCTGCAGGAATTGGTTTCCCTTTGAACAAAGCAATTGGCGGCAGTTGTTGTTGATATTTTAAATGCATTTATTACCTGTTTGATGCAGAAGTTTAGACTTGCTGTTCCTCTGAGGGCCACAGGTGCAGGCCACCCGTCCTATTGTTGCTGGTGCAATGCATCACTGCTTGGTGTAGTTACTTCCTCAGCTACTGGAAACGGATGGAACGGCACTTTAATGGTGCAATCTGACAAGAGTTTACTCTGTATTCATTTGCAGGGCCCAGGGGAGACATAGCTGCAGATAAGCCCTCGTCAGGGTTCAGTCAGATTGTAAGAGAGTGTGGGATGGACCTCTGACTTTGGACACTGTTTGTTTACTTCTTGTTTTATATGGTGAAATAATTCAAACAAAAGAGAAGGAAGTCACTGAAAGGAAAGTCCCATCAATGACAGTGATGATGTAGCATTTACAGTTTGGGTTTAGAATTCTGTCTTGTTTTTTTCTCATTAGGTTAGTTTAAAGCTGATGTAGGCAGTATTTTGTTGGGCACCACTGGGCACCAAATTTCCAACCTTTGAGCATGTTTTATGTAAAGTGGTCTGAGAGGAAACTAGACTTCTGCACCTCCTCTTGGCTCCAATTTCAGGTTTTAGAAAATCTCGTGGCAGTTTTTTAAATCAATCCCTGGGCTCTACCCAGATCACATCACAGTAAAATCAATGCATTTTAGGGCAATAGGGAGAACTTTCACTCAGGAGACTGGGGTTTGAATTCTGGGTGACTCCACAAGTAAAGGGTGAATTTTAGCTTGATTATTTTTGCTTGTTTACTAGGAGGGCCTTAAAACAGAGAGAAAAGAGGGAAGCGCTGCAGGAGGAAAGCTGGACTTGTTTATTTTATTTACTAGATTTCTATCTACTGCAGCTTTAAGGATATAGAATGTATCTAAAAGAGTAACGAGAGTAATGAGTCCTAAACTGACTAAATACAGTAATTTGTACCTTGAGGACTTTGATCAGAACTGGCTGACAATGTTCTGGCAACATAAGCACTTAATTCTTACTCGTGCAATGAATTAGCCTGTGTGACTTCACCTTTTATCATATGGGATGGGGTGACTCTTACAGAGGCTAGTTGAGAAAGTACGTTTTCGGGACATTTGCGCGATTGAAGTTCTCACCTTAACCACTGGTGACCACACCCATCATTCATCCCCTTTTGGGTGAGGTCAGCAGCCAAAAACAGATTTGAAACGACCACGAGAGGTTAGAAAAACCAATCCTCATATCGCAAGCACAGCGATTTATTTCACTGACAAAACAGAGCTATCTAAAAACATATAATGCTGCCTGATGTAGACAAAGTTTGAGCTGGATTGATTGAACATGGCAACGAGAACTGAAAGAGTGCTACATTCGCTTATATTTACAGTTCTCACAAGTGCTGTGGGCCGATATTGACAGACTCTGGAATGAAATCACTACAGCCAAACACTGTCAGTGACTCAAACGCACCTCTCTTATGTCCCGGTCTCAGTGTCAGCCCTGAAATACCTGTCACACAGTGGCAAACAAGGCCGCTATTGTGTCCAGGTGCTCCTTTGTTTGCTTGACCCAGCTGGGCTGCTGGGCATGACGGAAGACCAAAGCCCGCAATTGGGGGGAGCGACGCAGGCGGGTACCAGTGGCCTTGGCAAATTCCTCACCACATCAGGCGTGACTCCATTCCTCACCGCCGCTGTGTTTGGATTTGGTGGGAAACTTGCCTCCGAGTCCGAGGATTACGATGACTGACATCTTCAAATATGTTCTGAACTTTGTACACTGGCCTTTTGTATGTAGGAGGTACGGTAACTGCTCTGCTCTGCTGTTTAAGCTGCACGTTGGTATCGGCTTGCAAAATGTTACAGGTATCCTGCTTTTAATTAGTTTTTTTTCTTAAATAAATCTGTAAATGGTACGGACCATTTTTAAAACACACAAACATGTCTGTCCCTGCAGATTTAACAGGGAATCCAATGGAATCTGGATTGGATCCAAAGAAAACTAAAAAAAAAAAAAGAATACTCCTTTAATTTTCTTCACATAATATGCCTCTAATGGTAATTTCCTGATGGTGGTCCAAGATGGGCTTAAATCAGAATTTTCAAGGTGCTCTTGACTGTTATTTTCTCAATCCCTGGCAAAAACAATTAGGCGTCAGCTGTGAAAGCATATAAGGCCGATATTTTTCCACTAAAGTAAACTGATTGGCTGGAATGACGGGGTCATAAATGAAAGCCTTGGCTCTGGTTATGAGGCTTTCTGAGCTGGCATGATTTCAGCATTGGGCACGAAGCAGGTTTGCCTGAGCTGCCTGTTAAACTGTAATGGAGGAAACATAAGAGGCCTTCTGTAGGCAGGTGCAGGTGGTTCTCCTTTGGCTAACTCAAGCAAAATGGACCCACTTCACCCAACAGCCGACGAAGCTTCGTTCAACCGCAGTGGAAACTGATACAGAAGGGCTCCGTGCATCATAAAAGTCACGAGGTTTATGATTTATCAAGTCTGGTCCATATTGGAAGAGCTGATAATCTCATCATCTGATACCTTCTGTGAGCTTTAGAACTGTATTTGGCTTTCGAAATGAAATTATGCACCGTGAACACGATTGTGTCGAAAAATGATTTCACTGCTGAGTCATTGGTAATTGTGAAAATTCCCACAGTCATTAAATGAAGTGACTTTTTTTTGCTTGATGAACTGAAGTGTATCGCATATTTTGACCTTTTTTTTTAAAGACAGCTTTGTCTGATGTACACGACGGTGTTCAGTGTGCATCAGTGTTTTTTTAGTTCCAACAGCTTGTAATGAAAATATGTTCAGGAACAAATTAGAGGAAATAGCTTTCTCTTAGTAATCACATTTATTTTTGTTTGCAACTTAATTAATGACTAGTTGCATAAACACAACATGAGTGGACTACTCATGTTTATTTATTGTTTGCTTCAACTTGGTTTTCCAGATTATTTTCAAGGATTTTTTGGTTACATAATTAACATACTTATAAACAGTTTTTGTTTTTTTCAGTTAACAAATATTTTTAAAAATTAGGTTTCTCCACTTAGAACTTCTTAAGCTGTTTTTTGGTTTTTCTGTTTTGTTTTTTTGTTTTTTTTAATTTTATGTAGTAGCTTTTAGGAAAATAATCGCTTCAATAATCTTATTTTATTTTGAACAGCAGTTGCGTATTTCAACAAACTTTATTTGAATATCAAAGACAACAATAAACAACAAATGTGAGTTTAAATCACACACACAATATTATTATGTTCACCCAACAAAGTAATTGATAAGTTGAAATTAACATTGTTTTTTTCTTGCAACCACCATACATTTAAGTAAGTGGTGGGAATATGTCTCCTGAATTACTTCTTAAACTGCAGATGCTCAAGCAGTAAAGACAAACAGCTACTATACATCATACAGGCATAAAAAATACACACACAGACACAAACTCATCTTCCAAAACATCTTTCTATTCAACAGAGTGAGTGATCATAGCAACACCGAAAAAAGTAAATAGCCACATCAATTGATTTGCAACCAGAAAAATAATACTCACGGTGAGTAACTGATAGGACAAAAAGCACAAACAGAGGCAGATGAACAAAGGCGTCAACAGACCAACGCGATCGCAGCGCCGTTCACAGCCAGCTGACCTGCCTGCAGCAACGTGTGACACCTCAGGCATCATCAGTCTGCAGTGCAGCACAGAACCAGGCTTTGTGACTGAACCCAGCGCTGACTACACAGAAAAACTAGTTGCTGTCATGAGTTGTAGAGGATGAATATAAAGCTTAGTATGTCCTCCCGTCTCTGGATAAGCCTTATGGTCTGTTTTTTTTTGTTTGTGTGATACAGACTGGTAACACTTGATGCTGAGGCTGCATCAGAAAGGTAACAATTGAAATCTTGTAGCTTGGCCAGTTTGTGCTTTTGCAAACCAAATATTCATGATTGTTTATGACACTAAAGTGTTTTGCAAACATAAGAAAACACGTACAGTTTAGAAGGTGATGGAAGGTCATTGAGCTGCAGATGAATGTTTAGCAAGTCTGTCATGAACTCACTAACAGATTAGGTGGACACAAATGCTCGACTCAGAGTAGGTTCAGGCAAAAGACAGGTTTCATGACAGTCAGGGTTCGGTACACAGGAAATCAGTCCAACATGCAGAAGTATCCAAGAATCGGCGGGCAGAGGCAAGGTCCAAAAAGCAGAAACAAGGTTGAGATCAAACAGACTGTGACTTAACTTGAATAACGCTGCTATGAGGACTGTGAAGTGCAACGAACTGGCGACGAGACAGTGAGACACGCAGGGTAAAACACACGAGGTAATGAGGGTAAATGGGAAACAGGTGCGGGGAGGTAATCAGGGAACAGGTGAGACAAGACAGGTACAGGAAGTAAAACTAGAACAGAAACAACTGGTGAAGTGATTTCAAAATAAAACAGGAAAGACAAGACATAAAACATGCACACAAAACAGAAACATGACAGACATGACAGTCTGTGAAAGTTTAAAAGAAACCTAAAACCTACATATCAAACACTTACACATTTATTTAAAAAAGATAAAAATCTTTGACTCTTTACCTTCATCCAGACAAATATGATATAGATGTAACGTTTTAAGATTTTGTCTGAATATTCAGGGCAGTGGAAGAATGATGAAGTTTCTTCTAGTGTACTTTAAAGCAATATGGCTGAGGTGTTAGCCAAATAGCTTCCTGTTTATCACGGCCAATAACAGCCTGAATATTAATAAGCAAGGAAGCAGATCACAGCTATCATCCATCCATTCATCCTTCAGCTATACACTGATTGATCCTCACTAGGGTCGTGGGGGGGGCTGGAGTCTATCCCAGCTGACTCAGGGTGAAGGTAGGGGACACCCTGGACAGGTCGCCAGTCTATCACAGGGCTACAACCAAGCACACTCACATTCACACCTACGGACAATTTAGAATCACCAATTAACCTCAACATGTTTTTGGACTGTGGGAGGAAGCGGAGAACCCGGAGAGAACCCATGCTGCACGGGGAGAACATGCAAACTCCATGCAGAAAGATCCCAAGCGTCCTAACTGGAATGCGAACTGGGGATCTTCCAGCTTGCACCATCGAGCCAGCTTGCAGCCCGCAGTGAAAATCTTAGGTCAAAATTTTGAGTAACGCAAACTGCAACCCAAAACTTTGTTGAAACACCTATGTTGATTGATGTTTTACATGTGTTCAGTCAAAAGAGCATGTTTCAAGATATGTCTGTGACTGTTAATAGGCTGTTACTCGTGATGTGAAACTAATCACGTCGCAGAGCTGCGGGAGGGAAATTGCTCGTGATCACAGAGTGGTGACTGCAGACAGAGAGATGGCTGCATCAGAGCCAAAGTAGCCCATTTTGAAATTAATTTATTTTATTGGGAATCTGTTAAAAGAAATAGCTATTCCGGTAATTGGAAAAATGCTGAATATCACATCAGCCGAGAATCAGTCAATCCCTATTACAGCATGAAGAGCAACAATAGCGTTTATTTGGAATCGGCTCTCTGGCTCATAAATGGTGTCAAATATTCACTCTCCCTTTGGCTCTGTTGTGTTATACATCATCCGTCCATCCATTAGTTACACCCGCTTTATTCTGTGGAGGGCCGCGGGCAGCTGGAGCGTATCCAGCTGACACCGGATGAGAGGTGCGATACATCCCAGTCAGGTCGCCCATCCATCGCAGGGTTAACACAAAGAGACGGACAACCGTACACACACACACACAACACAACCAGCAGCTAATCAATACCTTGTGTCTGTGTGTGTTTGTTGCTTGGCACCAGTTGGTATACTTTGATGCTTAAAACATTTTTTTTCCCACCTGCAAATAGAGTTGACAGCAGGGAGACTGAATCAAAAAGAAGGCAAAGCTGCTGACCGTGAAACAAGAAAAAAGGTTTGAAGATTTGCAGAGTCAAGTGATTCTTTGGAAGTTCGATGCTACGAGGCGCATGGTGATGGAAGCCATTGTTAACATAAAAACACTCATAAATGCAGCTTGTCAGTGTAGGAAATTCATTTTGTAATTACAGTCTTCAGCTTTGCCTCCTCCAGCGGTAACGTTCCTATCCGGGCCTTCAACAAATGTTTGCTTCTCTTGCTTGTCCCCGCCTTGAATGACAGCTTGGCATGCGTCCAGGAGATGCAGGGGCTCGATTGAACGCCCCGAGAGAGCGGCTGTGGGCTGCAGGGGCGAGGGCCAGAAGACCCTGGAGCGCCCGGTTGTTACTGTGCTGAAGCTCTGCATGTCAGAGCTGTATAGGGTTTCACATGGAGGGGCAGGGAACTAGCCTTGGGAGAACATTCAACGGCAGGGAAGTCAGGAAGTGAACAATAATTCAAAACAGAGCTGCAACAAAAGAGGGCCTTCAGATGTGTTGACTTTAAACCATATCATTTCTCCATGCGTTCATGCTATCCCTGTGGGAAATATATAGGCACGTAAAAAAATATGAAAAGGGTCATGCGTGAGGTTTGAAAGGGAAGCAGTGCATTTAACTGTATTTTGAGGAAAACTGAGTGGAATATGGTGTGCATGTGGCTGGACATTGGAGGTAGATTTTGATGTAGAAGCAGCTTTACTACTTTCTGTAACTACTGAGACTGATACCTGGCTGACCGCAGCTTCGTTCATCCATAAAGAATGAGCCGTCTTCAAGCATAATGGGGCGGATTTATTACTCAAATTTAGAAGGTTGTGCTGTTCACATTATCTAATTAAGAAGCCAGTACTGACCATGAACCCTCTCATTGGAATTAATCAGAACAAGCGTGGTAAGAAAAGGCAACATTTTAAACTTCATATTCCGGCGATATATATGACCCAGTTAAACACACACACACACCACGAAGCGGCTCCAAAGCCATTTATGTCCACTTTGACACAGCTGTGTGTGTGAATATTTCATGCTTTTGCTATTTTCGAAAGTTTATGCAGCACTCTAACCCAGAGACATGCATAGCCGTGTCAGAATGCACACGCACGAGGATACGCGAACCCTCATACGCCAACCACGTATACAAAACGACCTTCTCGTTGCGCGGCGGTGGAAACAAAGTGATCCGATTCAGTGAGCAGCCAGAAAGCGTGAGCTGCTCTGTGGGTTGGGGAGAGCGGAGTTGTTCTCTGTGCTGAGCGGGATCGTCTGCTTGGTCACACTGTGCCGTGCTGCGTCTACTGTCCTCAGCAGGAAGCTTGCCTCGCTCAGGGGCTGATTCCCTGCCACGGGCTCCAAAACTGCAGGTCTTCAATGGCTTTTTACTGTGATCCAAAGTGGCACTGCCGCTGCACTGACTCAGGCATCCACAGTGTGTGTTTGTGCGTGTGTGTGTGTGGGCCCGTGCATTCATACAAGAAGATAGAACGGTGTGTAATTTATCATGTACGCAGGGAAAGAGTGGCTTCGGTTATGGGTCATGTGTGTCTGTGTGCATGTCGTGTGTGTGCCTGAGTATTAATATGCACAGACAAGATGTGCGGATCTGTGTAGTGTGCTGAAATATGTGCAAGGGAGTTGTTTAGGCCAGGGTTCGTCACCACGACAATGTGAGAGACTTCATTATCGCTGCAGGCAAGTGGTCGTGAGTGTGTTATTTCTTTGAGGACTCTCATTATCAGTTTTGGGGTCATTCAGGAAGAAATCTGCGCAAACTAGGGCCACGTTAGATCCAAATCTAAGACATTACTATGGTGTTTTTAATGGAGAAATCCTACCACATAGCAGAATATTGTTTTACGTCACTTTTACCATTTCTTAAAGGCACCTTAAAATTGCTTTTGTCCCCCTGCTAAAGGGATGAGAAGTTTTATTTAGCTGTGGGTTTTTGCATGGTGCTGGTACACAAAACACTAGAAGCAAGTGAAGATGTCCTGTTAAAAGGAAGCCCAGGAATTAAAACTACAGCACCTCCTGATGCACTTTACAGGCATCTTACAGTGAAGAAATTTGGTGTGAACTTTACAGGCAGAACAACGAGTCCTGCAAAAGCCGTTGCTCTTTGAACCCTGAGGGAAGATTTGATGCTGTTGAAGTAAATTGGTAGTGGTGTTGAAAATATTTTGACATGTCCTCAGGTCATCTGGGCTCTATGGGATTTAAAAAAAAATAAAATAAATAAAGCAGTGCTTTATCTGACAATGATACAGGAAAGCTGGAATATAATTTTTATGTAAAAAAAATCTTGTTCATGGTATGCAGGCTATAAGGATGTGACTGAGGCATAATGCAAGTGATCATAAAATTAAGTAATATTATATATAATAAACTTTTATTAATGCATTAAGGTGACTATGAAGCAGCAGTAACTTAAGTGTATTTGACTGTGAAACACTCCTAAATGATACCAAAGCTTCAGGTGGCTTTAGGATAATGAATTAATAGCTATTTGTTGCACTCCAAAAAAGTAAATTGATCCTTTCATTCTATTTTTTGACAAACTTTATGTCATTGTATAAAGCAACGCAGTGAAATGTAAACAGAAGTTCACATATTAAAGTGTCGGGTTAAACTGGGAACTCACATTTAAAATAAATTAAAAAAAGAAAGTTTATTTTTTCAGCTAGTGGTGCAACTCCTAAAAACATCCAAGTTTTTATTAAACTCCTTAACAGCAAAGACGTTGGGTCTGTTATATTTTAGATCCTTTGCTCCTTGTTGCGCAATCATTCACTACTACCTTGGTAGTAGCTTTGACTTCTATGAAAATACAGCCAAATTCATAATGCAGCAAAAGTATTTAATTCATCATCATAGTTAAAAAATAAGGATTTTGGAAAATAATATGTAGTCTTAAAAGGTTGCGTTTCACTCAGGATTTCAAACTCATTTATTAGTCTAACAGCAGAAACATGTAGAAATTCAGCAGAATTAAACTACAGTATATGTGAGCACAGGAAGTAGTAGAGAAGACACAAAGTACCTTCACAATGAATAGCGCCCATGTGTTTTCTCTTCAGGTGTTTGTGCTGTGCTGCTGTGCCACCTAAAATCTACAAAATACACAAACACCCTTTTCATTCTGTAAAAACATAAAACACTTTGGTGTTTTTAAATCCATGGAAAGTCTTACACGGATCTGAGTTGAACTTTGCCTCTGCCACTATTGTGTAAAACTGTAATGCTTGGGACACAATAAAAAGGGACAACACAGGAAGAACATTTGATATAACTTTCTGAAGCAAAATAAAGAAAGAAAGAAAGAAAGAAAGAAAGAAAGAAAGAAAGAAAGACATGGTGATGAATTTCCAACACTGACATCTAATGGTGGCAGCTCTACTATTTACCTTATTTAAATATTCACAACAGCATCCGATATCGTGAATCTCATGAGATTAAACCCCTTTTTGGTTTCCTACCTTTTCATGCCCTGCAAAAATTCTATCCATATCTCAAGACGCTCTAGTAGCGCCTCATCTGTGAAACTTGTTGGATACAGTGAATAATACTTGATTCCAGGCAGAACAAGTATAATCTTTTAGCAGCTTTACCGCGAGGCTGTTGTTGCTGCCTCCAAACAAAACAGCAATCTCACTGATGCCTTTGCACTCAGTCCCCCGTCACCGCAGCTTACACATATCGATCTCCATAAACATGCTCATAAACTAGCTTTAGCACCTCTCTGCCCTGAGGCTTACATTGTGCCACTGGGGCTGTGACCGCAGATTATGTGGTTTATCTACAGTAACGACCTCTTGGCAGCATCTTTCTTTCATCTCACTTTCTCTCTCTCTCTCAATGAGTGGTCACTACTCACATCCCCATAATGCCTTCTATTCGATTTAATACTTCTGTTTCTACCTCTTTTTGACCTATCCTCTCGCCCAAATGTGCTCAACAAATGTGCAAATAAATGCTTTTTGTCGCCATTGCTGAAATCAATCCACACTGTGACACGCACATGTTCTTTGATACTCACTAACACGCAATCTCAGGCACTCCACCCTTGAATGAACAAGGCAGGGCGGCGGCGGCAGAAGACAAACAGCAGACTCATGTAATGGATGTGTGTAAAAGGGTAGCATGTGTGAACGCTGTCGTTCCATTATGATCGTGCTACTTGATGAAAACGGTGTGCTGGCTTTTTAGCTACCACGAGTAGCTTCTGTAAATGAACAATATGTGTGTTTTACGTCCTTAAAAAAGTACCCACCGCTTAGTAGAAAGGCCTTTGTGCTCAGATGACACCAGACACATTGAATGAGTAAACACAATGACCCGTGTTTTGTGCACTTTCATGTACACTACACAGCAGATACACAGTATATATGTAAGGGATCAGATGACTGACAGACACCAAAGGAATTGATATTCCCAAGCGGTAGTGGAAACTCTAGAGTATAGCAGAATAAATGAGATCCCATAGGATTGAGTTAGCTATGAGACTGGTCATCTTTGTGGATGCACACAGTACAGAGCAAATCCTCTATGACCTGGAACTATGTTTTTTTATTTCCAAAGGGTCATACAGAGTATCATCTATATATTGTCATGTGGCTGCCGGCTCTTTACTTTCTGTCGACATTGACATAGTGTGTTCATTTATATCTCAGCAGCCAGTGGCACTAGCTGTTCATAAATTCAAACTCAGCCTGGTTTTAATGAAAGTATTAGACGGGGATTTCGCGCTACAGATCATCAAATTAAAACATGTTGCACCACACAGGCTCGGGACTAGGTTTTTTTTGGTTTTTTTTACAAAATATTAAACTGCTACTTGACATGATACATAACTAAATATTGATTTAATAACGTCAAGCAGGCAAGACAAATTACCACCACAACTGGGACTAACACTAGTTCTTATATGCTCAGGAAGAAATAAAACCACATTGACGCTGTGGTTACAAAAGACCTGTCTGCAGGTACGCAAGGGTCCCCTATGATCCGTATGACAAATGTTGTCAACTTCCCAGTTCTCCATGAGTCTGTGCCGACTAATCAACACACGTTTAAGCAGAGCAGAACATTTGTGTCCACATAGCAGCGTAATACATGTGATCAACAATACGTAGATTACTGCACATGTACGAGGGCATTTCAGAAAGTTCACGGCCTCACCAGAAAACGTCACAGGAGAAGGATTGTTCTTATTTTTCAGCATAGTATCCTTTAACTTCAATGCACTTGGTCTACCGATGTTCAAGCTTTGCCTTCACGGAAGGTCAAATCTTGAGGCTCCAGATACTCAGCAGCATGGATGACTTCATCATCACTCTGAAAATGACAAATGGGATTTCAGTTTGGAAAACAGAAGGCAGATGGTTCAGGTTGGGCAAGTAAGGTGCATGGGGCAACAGTTCAAAGCCACATTTAGCTGCTTTTGCCACCTGTGCTGGCAATGGATGTGTAATTTATGGAGCAACAACAGCCAGCTTGAAGCTTTACTCTCATTTTTTTTCTTTGTTTGCTTCAAACATTTGAGTTTTTGTGGGCAGTGATAAGATTGGAAATCATGCCTCATGTTTCCAGGTGAGGCCAGGAACTTTTTGAAGTATCCTTGTGTACAACGTCTTTCAAGCAGCCTTCCGTGGACCAGAGAAGTTTTAAAGTAACAACAGCTACACATCCACGGGTGGAAAGATCTCTATATGTCTTGCTTTCACTATGCAGCTCTGTCAACTATCGGGTCTGAAATCTTGATGAATGAAGGCTCGATTTACAGTTAAAAGAAAAACCGGAATGACGATGGAAACTCTACCCCACACAACACAACAAAAAGAGCCCTGTTGTTATGGGAGGCAAAGCAAGTAAAGAGGCAAAATAGAAATGAAGGTAGAACAAACAAGACTGAACCTTACACAGGCGTTCACTTGATGGAGAGAGTTCCAGCTCTTGAGAGACTCTTGCATTTATGCCACATGGACCCTTGCGCACTCTTGGATGCGCAAAGTGTACGGGCTTTACGTTGTGCAGTCAGTATTTACTTCATAATGATAAGTTGAAGCAAACATTTTGTCTTTTGCCACTCTAAAATTAAATGACATGCTCATTTACAATATATTTTAACACTGACATTTAACAATAAGAAGACATAACAAATTGTAACCCAACAAGGTGGCTTTTTTTTGTTTGTTTTTTTCCATAAATGCAAAGACAAAGCCATCTCGTCTCATCCTGCTGTTAAACCTTACACTTCAACAGTATAAAACCTAAGTCAGGTGTTAGTGCTAAACAAAATCACGAAAACCAAAGATTTGGATCAGGCAGTAACGTAGTCCTGAGTTTTTTTTTCTCGGTGGATTATCCATTTTATGACAGTGCTGCATGCAAATGTTCCACTAAATCAATTCCACCAGTCACTATGTTGAGTGAACACTAAAGCCTCATCCTTTACTTAGCTCTGCCCACAACAACTGTGATTGGTTTAAAGAAACAAACAGCCCTAAAGCAGAATGATACCGAGGCGCAGCCAGACTATTAAGTTCTACAGAATACGCCACTAAAACTGAACCATCTTGACAGTTGCGTCAACACTACATATCAAACAAGCCAGGCAATGACAGTGTGCAGCTTAGAGGACATTTTATTCTATGCTCCTGTATCTATTCCTTGATAGAGGGGCAAAAGTCTTTAATCCCCGAAAAAAGCAAAACTGAAACTATCCAGAGTACCTTTATCCACCCTAAGGTCATCAGGATTAAGCTGCGTAATTCTCCAAGATAGTGAATGGAGAAGAGTTCTGAGGAAACTGCTGATGGTGAAAACGTCAATTCAGGCACTGGTGGTGATGGCTGGAGGAATGGATAGATAGTGGCTGCATTGGTTCATGCTGTGGCGATGTTAACATTTGTTCTCATTTTTGTACTGTAACCTGCAAAACTGCTGGATGTGGTTGGGTCTTATCTGGCTTAGTGAGTTGTCATCCTCATTAGGTGAGTTTCTCTTGTTTGTGAACAACTTTTGTTTGTCCATTTCTGCTATGAAAACATAATATTCTATACACTAATGCTGCGAGCTAGTTCAATACAAAAGAAAGAAGTACAAACATATGCAATAACAAAATAGTGACGCTTGTGAAATGCATGCCGATAGAATAAATATGGAAAAAATGAACAAGAATTCCTGGAAGGTCCTTCCAAATAAAGCTTTGGGATCAACCCAATCCTGGTCGTCACAGCAAAAATAGCATAAAATTTCAAACCTTGTGCACTCTTGCAGTATAATTTTAAAATATTGCCATCTGCTGCACAATGCAAACATCAATCTAACTAATCTAATACTTTCTCCAATCAACTCTCAGTCTCTATAACACTCCAATCCACTGGCCATCACGAGGCCTTATTTGGAAGATAAGTTATCCCAAACACTGTTAGCATTCTCTCAAGTGGAAATACATAAGGAAATCTGTCTGGGACAATGCAGCTTGACAGATTGGTGAAAGAGGACCACATTCTCCTCTTTGTCCTTAGCCTTTTGATGGGATTACAATGTGAACCAGTCGAGGGAGGATCACTGCATATATTTACTATAGAGGTTGTTTAATAAGATTAGCGTTATTGTATCCTATTGGTCTCAGACGTAAAGCTTTGCTGGCTCATTCTTTACAAAGTCTGATTATCCACTGATGCAGCCTTAACAAGCCAAAGCTCTTGAGTGAAGGAGTGAACCATACGGCAAGAGAGCATGAGAAAGTTTTTACCAACACACTTTTTGCTTTTGAATATTCAAATTAGTTCTTGGAGCACGCAAATATGAATGCCCTGCACAATGAGGTGCTGTCCTCTGTGAGGAAATCCTCCGTATGGCAGATGACAACACTTGTAAAAAGCAATAGAGATCCTTATATCGGATTTGGAAACATTTTTAGCCATGTTGGTGGAATGGCTGAAGATGGGGGAGAGTCAGACTGATGCACCACTTTAGAAAAGATTGAAGTCTCTCAACAACTGGAATGGATTGTCTTAACTTTGATTTTGTCCCAATAACCATGTCAGATTTGGGATTAAATCAAATTCACTTCAAGGAAACAGGTTTAAGCTCCAAAACTGCAGAGTTAAGTTGCATAAAAGAGCAGTTTGGGTAAAAAAAAATGCAACCCTGTTCACAGCACATTTGAATCTCCATCCATCCATCGTCTATACACCGCTAAATCCTCACTAAGGTCGCAGGGGGCTGGAGTCTATCTCAGCTGACTTAGGGTGAAGGCAGGGGACACCCTGGACAGGTCACCAGTCTATCACAGGGCTACACAGACAACCAAGCACACTTACATTCACACCTACAGACAATTTAGAACAGGGGTGTCAAACTCTGGTCCTCGAGGGCTGCAGTCCTGCATGTTTTAGATGTTTCCCTCTTCCAACACACCTGATTCAAATGATCAGCTCATCATCAAGCTCTGCAGAAGCCTGACAACGATCCTGATAATTTGAATCAGGTGTGTTGGAAGAGGGAAACATCTTAAACTTGCAGGACTGCGGCCCTCGAGGACCAGGATTCGACACCCCTGATTTAGAATCACCAATTAACCTCAACATGTTTTTAGACCTTGTGTGAGGAAGCTGGAGAACCCACAGAGAACCCACGCTTTACGGGGAGAACATGCAAACTCCACGCAGAAAGACCCGGTGCCCCCACAAGTGCGCCACCTTGCAGCCCACATTTGAATCGTCTCCTCCATTTTCTACAGGTGTCACCCAATCTAATGTGTGATAAAAGTTGTGTGAAAAGGAACGACTGTCAAGCCCTCTGTCTCTGTCTGCTTTTACCAGAATCCAACCTGTCCATCATCTAAGACTTTTAGCCTAGCAGCTAGCCCTGTTGTGAGGGAATGAGCTGCATAGCAAGAGGGTTTTTATTTTTTTCCCTCAAAAATGACGAAGTTACAAAAGTTACAATGATCAAACAAAACTCATAAGTGACCTGAGAATCTATGAACAAAGGGGAATATATGTACTGGATGGTCAGATCAAATGAACACAACAGGGTAAACATAAAACACTTACACCTTAACTAACTAAAAAGACCACAAAGCAGCACAGTCTGTCTACTTAATCAAAAAGAATAATGTTAAACAAACCCACAATATATCTAAACACTCAACACAAGTCAAATGAATAATGTAATATTTGAATTCAATAAACTCTGCCCCCCCTTAAGGTGGCAGGCACTTGGTACAGCCTGATTGGCAGCTCTGGTACATAAGCCTGGTGCTTCCTTCATGCCACCTTTAACCCAAATCCAGCCAGAAGACTGCAATCGCAGAAGCATGGATAACCAAGCAGAGGTAAAACAAAGAACACATTAGTACATCTTCAAAAACATAATACTGAGCACACAGAAGTTAACNAACTAACTAAAAAGACCACAAAGCAGCACAGTCTGTCTACTTAATCAAAAAGAATAATGTTAAACAAACCCACAATATATCTAAACACTCAACACAAGTCAAATGAATAATGTAATATTTGAATTCAATAAACTCTGCCCCCCCTTAAGGTGGCAGGCACTTGGTACAGCCTGATTGGCAGCTCTGGTACATAAGCCTGGTGCTTCCTTCATGCCACCTTTAACCCAAATCCAGCCAGAAGACTGCAATCGCAGAAGCATGGATAACCAAGCAGAGGTAAAACAAAGAACACATTAGAACATCTTCAAAAACATAATACTGAGCACACAGAAGTTAACGAAATGTGCGCTGCAAATAGAACCTAAGTACTTAAAAAAAATGCTGTGTTGTCTGAAATGACAACTTGTGTTGTTATTTATGTGTTTTTCTATGAGCGTAAAGCGTTTCATCTTAAAGTGGTTTGTGATGTTACTGACATGTATGGTTGGATGGCTGCAAGTGCGGCCTTCACACTGATACTTCTGCTGGCTTTATCTCGTTGTTGTTTCGCCTGTTCTTGTTAACTTGGTCCACATCAGTAGCCTCTGTGTGTTTTTAGTACCCTGCTATTAGTTCAGTCCATTCCTGTTGTTAATTTGATCACAAGCGTGTTGTGTAGCATCAGTTCAGGCTATGGCCTGCTAGCGTTTCATTAACTTCGCTCTCCATTACCTGTGAAATGTGCTTTGGTATCAGCCTGCCAGCCTGACACACTCTTCCCTGATCAGCTTTGTGTTAGTTTACACCGTGTCTAGCTATTCTTGTAGCCTGGTTCTCTTTGTATCCTGTACTTTGTTTAAAACATTGAAATATATTCCTTAGGGAGGGAAGGGAATGGCAAAGATATGCAGATTTGAATTGTTGTTGTGATGTTAGAAACATAACCTAGCAGAAAATATGTTTCCCTTAAAACACAACCAAGAATGCATTTAAGTTAACTTCACTTTAAAACAAAAACAGTGCTGTAACTTTTCCAACTTTTCCACCATAAGCCCAACTTTACAATTTGAATTTTTCTAATATTTGAACATATACCAGCAAAATTATGTAACACCCCCACCAGCTCTCTTTTGTGTTCAGCGACAACATTTATACCTGCTCAGCCTGCATGATCTTTGCAGGCATGTTTGCGCATTAACATTCAGCTCAAAGCACTGCAGTGTTTAAGTAGAGCTTTGCGGAGTTGCTAGCATGGCTCTAAGTCCTGTTTCAGGGGTTGTTTAGTATGTGTTGTTAAAATGGCTGCCGTGAGATTTAGCCTATCACGCCTGGCTTTCTTAATATCAAAAGACCAAAGATGTAAAATACAGCGTGAGCACTTAAGATACTTTACACTAAGCAGAAAGCCTGAGAGGAAAGTGGATCAGAGATCAGAGTGATTAATGTCTTCATACACTGAAATGTCTCACTGAACTTATTCGTTTGCATGTGGTTAAAAAAGTGTCTCCAATAGTGTGTCGCTTCAGTCAACGCCTTCAAGTCATACTGTAAAAGTCTAAGAAATGCACTTGCAGGGAAGAGATGGTTTTTTTTGGCAAAACGCTTGTGTGGCTGGAACATGAAACCGTCATGGCTTTCAGACTTTATTTCAGCGTTTGAACACTGACTGTCAAACTCGGTAGCAGGATGGTGATGACTCTGTCATACCATTAAAAGATCAGCTTTTTACATATCCATTCATCTCTCCCTCTGTCTCTCTTTTACTGTGTCTCTTGCAGGTAAAAAAAAATAATCCTCATATCCAGCCTATTAGTCACAGAGGATTAGACCCGTGGCAGAGTCGAGCAGAGATGGGAGGTGAGCAGAGAAAGAGAGACAGATTAAATGCCTTTGGTATTATGAGGTAATTCTCAGGCCCCAAGGAAAAGTGCCCTCCATGAAACTACTGCAGATAGATAAAGAGATGTATTTTGATGAATAATATTATTTCACCAGACTGAGACACTTTGCTGAAAAGACTGTGGCTCCACATGCAGTTGGACACATGCGCTGCACTGCAAATGTAGCAGCGTAGGCTTCAGCTACATTACTGCTCATATATAATTTTGAATGAATGCACCGAGGCCGAGAGCGCATGTTGGGTTTGTAAACAGATGAGTCCCGGTCTTGTACAGAATCCTTGATGAATTGCAGACTTAAGCCAACTTTATTATCAGCGTGGATAGGGATCTCTCCACCTCCAACCTTTTCAGAAGCTCATTTGAAAGTCAAGACTCATTTATCAGCTTTTGATCTAATTAAACAACCTGGAGCTGGGATGAAAGCAGGGACCAGCCATTATCTGACTCCATTAGCCACAGGCACGGCATGAAAAATTGCTCCCCATCCTTCACAACTTTAAGCCAACTTTCTCAGTCTTTCTGCTCCTGCAGCAGCTGTTAAGAAATTTGATCTTGTTTTCACCTTTTTATTGCTTCTCTGCTGGCGCTCCTCCCTCTGTTTGCCTTTCCTATCTGTCACTTCATACCTTTCTTTGGTGAGAATGTCCACGTCATCCTTGTTTTTATACATTTTGAATCCTGCTTTGACAGTTTTATGATTATGACACTGTATTTTTTTTTCCATATGTCAGCTTTTGATTGTGGCAGAGAACTACAATGTCTGGCTCTCCAAAAAAATAAATGAGTTTGCTTCAATTTTTTTTGACTTATGACAACTTCGAATGAAATCATATTCAATCAGAAAGATACATAGAGTTAGTGGAATTAACTCTTGTTCTAATTATAAGTTGATGCAATTGCCAACATTATTATGTCAACCAAACATTGTTAATATAATGCTTGAGGCTTAAATCATTTATCTACTACTGTGACTTTAACTGAGTGGTGGGAATAAGTCTTAAGTTCAAAGTGCCGATTTGTTAGTCCTTCTTTTCCTAACCGTTGTGTGTGTTTAGGTCAGGAACTGATTCCTCTCCTCGACCAAAAAACTAGATCTTGCCTCTCCTCAGGGGACTTGAATGACTGACGTGGGGATCTGTGACCGGTTTATTGGAGGATCATCAAGGAAGGGGCAGAACCAGCTTTAAACTGGATCATGGCTTATGTTCTGTGGATCCAAAAGTGAGTGTTTCCTGTGGGCACTGTGTGTGAGGTCTCAGTGTTGTGCATGCTTTCTGCTTGCAGGGTAATGTGTGATGCATGGAAGTCAAGTGGATAAATAGCCTGAAGAAAAACATGTGTCTGTGCAGCCTGCGGTCAAACGTCCCACTTCACCCTGCAGAACAGAAAGGCATGTGCCCTCTCTGCTGGTACTTTTTAGGTATTGCATCCCAAAACCTGAGAGAGGGGTTCCTTAAAAAATGAACAGATACACATCAGGAAGACAGTGTCACATTTGAAATGTTTTTCAAAAAGGGGCTTTTAAATGGGATTCCTTTCCTTGTGAAGAATGGCTTTGTCTAATTTGTTTAATTTCTATTGTTTCAGTGCTTCTGTTGGACTCGTGGTGTTTGATCACTCCTTGTTTTCACTGCATGGGATGGCGTTAAATCTGCTGGGAGACCGTTTTTAAACTGTGTCAGCCCACAGCTGGTAATCGTTTCTGCTGAATTGCTAATCTTCTTGCTAAAAAAAAGAAAAAAAAGGGGAGAAAGCAAAATCCCTTTCTGGCTCCACGAAATGACTTCACTGCAAGAAGTTGCTCTTTTTTTTACGACGCACAATTACACCGTCGACAGTAATCTCCAATATATCAATAGCCTCTTGTGTTGATTGCTGCCATCCAACCACTGCAGAGTGCCGAGTGTATTCAGTAATCACTGAAGACATGATGGGAGTCATTTTCAGTAGGCCTGCAGGCGTCTGGGAACATTACCACTGGGAAAATTACATGGCAGCAGTTTCCTAAGATGAGAGATGATGAGGGGACCAATTAGTATGGAAAGACACATGGCAGTCCTTCAGTAAAAGAAAAAAAAACATTGGAGGAAATGTTCTGGTAGAGTGTAATTAGCCATGTTTACTGTCCAAGTCATTAACACTAATTTGTGATGCTTGCAAACAAGCTGTTTAAGGTAATGGGGCCTTGCCTTGTTCAGCAGAGTTAATAATACTATTGCCGTACAATTACATGCACAATTCAACAAACTGAATCATGACCCGGGGCCGTGGTTTCATTCTTGCTGGAATCAATCATTAAAAAAATAGGTCTCTGATGGTAAACTGTCACTTAGTCAGTCCATCATCTGTCAGTTTGGCAGGTTAGTAAGGCACAGAGGTGCAAGACGTATAGAAGAAGTAATGGATCAACACCGTACAGTGTAAAAATAATCCATTAAAAGTGAAAAATCCCACAAAGTACTAAAGCAAAGTGCACTAAGATATTATCCGTTATATATTACAAATATCCCCTATGACTTCTAGTAGTGAGATTATTAAAGAGTTTAATTTGATATATTATAAAATCTATAATATTTAATTGTGATTTCATAATTAAAAATATCTAGTTCTGATACACAAATCAATTTTTTGGCAATTAAAATGAATCTATCTGAGTAGTTCTGCTGTAAGAATGGTGTCGTTTTATTTTTTCCCTTTGGTACTGTTAAAATAATACAGTACAGTCATGTGTGTGTGTTGAGGCCCAGAGGCCCGTATCTTCATGTTGCTCCTGCTGAATGGACTCACTCCTTGGAGACCACAGTCTGGTGTGCAAGTATCCAAGATTTCAGGTCTGATAAGCTCCCGAGCAGCTCTGAACTCCTCCAGGGAGCAGGTCCCTCAGCTCTCCTCTTCATACTGAGGATTTCCCATTTCCAACTTGATATTTATTTTGGAAGCGTGAACCCTTTATCGTAGATGGTCATCCATATGTGGCGCTTTGACAAATATGCTTTACACTGGAGTAAAGCTGCGAGCTCTTTCAAGTTCTTATAGTCTCCTCGTGCACAATGTAACACCACATCTGTAGCGGGTCTTTAGCAGCGCGGCAGTCACTAAACTTCAAGAGTGCTGCAGTTCTTTCGATAGTGTTTGCTGAGGTTTTCACGGCTAATGATGCATGCTTTATTTATTTATTATTCTTTAAAATTGGCATGGTGTGCAGATTTCGTTGACGCTGGACCGACTTCAAGGGTAGTGCTTTTGAACGTTTTGATCAGAGTTTTGTTGGCCTGGCATGGTAGTGATTTTCTGTCTGTGTATTTTAGATTGATAACAGCTGATAATGAGTTCTGTGATCACTGAAAACTTTTTTTTAAAAAAAGAGTTGGGAACCTGTAGATGCCTGGTTGTGGTTTCCATGTATTCATCCTCTAAAGCTATTCATTTTATTTCTTGCATTCTAAAAAGAAAACACTAACTATGTAACAGAACTTCAAATGATTTCAGCCAGATTGCATTAAAACGGTAAAGGTTGCAACATTTGCGTTCCCATAGAGCTTGCTTTGATATTGGTAGTTGTTTGAGATTAAAGGCAATGTTTAATCCCAGTGAAGTGGATGGCTTTTTTTTTCTGACTGATTTAACTTGGAGAACAGTATTCAACAGGAGGTTGTTACCTAATGAGGTCTCTTCTTTTCCAGGAGCTGCATGAATGTTGATGAAGTGATTGGAAAGAATTGAACCACTGTATTTTGGAGCTCACCTTAATGATCGGGAGGTCAAAGATCACAGAAAAGCAGCCGTGATCGCAGATTCTTATGAGCTAACACAATATGATTTGGCCTGGAGATGGAGGTCAGATAAACAGGAAGGCAAGGTAGGCAAGGGTCTCTCCCAGTGGGCTGCCAGTTCAGCTGTAAACAGGTCAGAGCTGGTTTACTGGATCCCTCACTTTGATATTGCTTACCATAACTGTAAGGAGCCTGTTCATGTTAACATGTGGAAACAAAAAAGAGTCTCCAGTGGCAGGTTGAACACAGCCAGGTTACAGAAGATTTATGTATTCGAGCCACTGAGGTCTCATTTAGAGACCCTGACACTTGTCAATTCATGTCAGAGAAAGCAATCCTACATTCACTCCTTTCCCCCCCCAAAGAACAAAGACTCACATTGTGGTATGTTGCTCCCCAGTACTCCGTGCCACCCATTATTAATCATAATGGATCTTTGGGAAAAAGAAGAAAAAAAAAATCCAAGACTGTGTTCTACAAATGAAGGCTGCACTGTCTCAGTTATATTGATGGAGGCAATTACTGCAAAGATGCATAGTGAAATTAGCATGTTAATTGGTTATTATCACACAATCCAGTACACTGGTCCCAAAAGACTTTCTTCCTATCGTGGGCTTGATGGGAGCACTCCCATGTGTTGAAGAGGGAAAAGGCACAATACATAATACTTGACAGCTGACAAATTAAAAGAAGATGAATTATACATGCCGGGATAATGGATGATATTTTGACTTTATGACATTGTCTCAATTAAATTAGACATGTTTTAATGTAACGTATGAATCATATTTGCCTTTATTTGCTTAATATGATTATACAATTATCTCTCAAAATGAGAAACAAAATGTGTATTTACCTGCATTAGCGACGGTATTTTAACAGTACCTTCTCTTCCTGGGTCTCTTATTAATATTGTCAGTAACTCCAATAACAGAATTCATCAATGCACATTTATAATTATCATACAAAAAAAAAAAAAAGGCTCCACAAAACAACTAAGTCACACCAAATCAATCAAATACTATCCAGGTTACACACAAAAGGACAGTTTCTGTGCAGCATGACCACTAGGTGGCACTCTGATACTGCAGTAAAGCAGACCAAGCTGTCCAGATGTTATTCAAATCTAAAGGTTAGCTTCTCCCTTAGTGCTCACTCTTTGCTATTTAAAGGTCATCATTTGCAAGCAGAGGACAATCTGATGTAACATTTATGTTGCCGAATCATAATCATCGTCTGCAACAGGCTGAGGAGTTGATCGCTATCACAGTTTTGGACGAGGCTCTAATTTTCAGACCCTCGCAAAGTTCTCCGATGTAACCCGAAGGTGAATGTGGTGAAAAGAGAAGGCCATGCTAATGTTGAAGTGTCACCTCCCCTTGTTCGCGTAATCGGTCTCCTTTATGGTTTTCTCAGCAGCATAAAAAAAGAATGTTTTTCACAGTCGCGACAACAATTAGGCAGAGTTTTCATGTTGCTAAAAGCGTCAAATTGGAGCCATTGTGTCGGCTCATGAAGGGATGAATCAAATGTCAGCGTGACAGAGGCCGTATGATACAGATCCATATTTCTATTAGGCTCCACAGACAGAACAGATAGGACCGGATTGACAAGCATGTTTGTGCATATTTTACTGTAATGCAGCTCTTCCATCTTCATTGACCCACAGAGGAGGTGATAGAGATGCCTCTTTGGAGTACACACACACACACACACACACACACAAAGTCCCAGGCCTCCTCTTCTATTTGATGTACATGTCCTCAATCGATCTGTACAAAGCGAATAGTTCTGTACACGCTTTTGCCACAACAGCCACTCCAAGACTTCTCATTCTGGCTGAGACAGGGGACCAAGTTATTGATCCATCTGCAGCCTATACCTGAAGGGCATGACTGCCAGCGAAGATGAAATCTACTTGTTCACGTCTGGTCCCTGTGCTGCTGAGCTCTGTAGCGCGGCGTGGTCATTAGCAGGCCACACATCAACTGCGTACATGACACTGTGGGGAAGTTTCATCCCTGCGTGGTCAAAGAAAAAAAAAAAAGATACGGAGATTATCAAGACTGCAGATCCTGATAGTGTGTTAGCTGAAATGGAAGGAAAGAGAAAAGACCTGCATCTGGATGGTTGTAGAATGAAAAGTGGGCTGAGACTACAATCAGGTTTCTTGCTACAGGGAAGCACTTGTCTGACATTTGCACTCGAGGGGAAAAAAAAACAACCAGTCTTCATACTTGGTGTCATTCCCCATCAGAAAGAACTCATTGGATGGGCATTGAATTTCCCAGAGGGGCATGTTCTTTTTTTTTTTTTTTTTTCACAAGTAGCCCCGGCATTACATGTGGTGAAATGGTGCGAGAGGCACTTACATTACAGGAGCAGCATTGCACCCCAGTGATTCTCTCAGAGGTGTCCCATGGCTCAGTGTTGCTCATTGTGACGGATGGGAAAACGAAATTTCCACGAGATCCTAATTTTTCACCGACCGTTATGTGAGTTTTTCACCCTCCGGCCTCAGGGGGGAGTAATGAGTCTATAATGTCTGGATAAGACACGCAATTAAAAAAAGTTAGAAATAATGAAATCTTTCTGAACAGTTTTTGTGCTGTTTTAAGTTGTGGTACATGCATGAGAAAGCTGTGCATTGTTGCATTGGAATTGGCATCAGCCACCAGAGGACAGTCATGCTCGGTAGGGAAATCTGTAATTGAGGCCATGAAGACAGAGCAGCATGAGTGAAGTCAGCCGGGTCTGTAGGGTTACACTGTACGATCTCGTCTAACAGAAA
Source organism: Stegastes partitus (assembly GCF_000690725.1). Lineage (NCBI taxonomy): Eukaryota > Metazoa > Chordata > Actinopteri > Pomacentridae > Stegastes > Stegastes partitus. The sequence goes on from NW_007577913.1 coordinate 124,754, forward strand.
AGAAATATTATATGCAAAATGGAGGGAAAGCTCAAGAAAATGTTGGTTTACTGTTGGTATATGAGAACAACATTCTGCAATAGACTTCATCTTTTATGTAATACATACTGTGTGGCAGAAAAATGTGTGAAAATAGAAAAATGCAAAAGGCAGCAATAGTGTGAATTATAAAGAAGTGAGACTTGGGGAAGTGATTTATCAAACAGCACAGGATGCAACAAACAAAGCTCCCTTGATTCATTTTGCAGCTTTCTGTGAAGTACTGTACTTTAGATGCTCTCACTTTCTCTTTCTCAGTGCTCGGGTCATGACAAATGCAAGTGTCATCTGTGACTAGGAGCCAAAGCAGCAAAAGGCCAGTCAGTTAATACCAGCAGAGGGAGAAAGTCAGCCACACTAGTTGTGATGAATAGATACCGCATTTTCCTTTGAGATAATTTTGTGTAAGCTACTTTCTGTGAGGAGACTGGCTGCACAGTTTTTTTTCTCCTTTTTCACCAATTCAGCACATTTCTGCAGAGAAGCTTCAACCTGCCTGCTTGTTTCTGTCTGAGATCACACCAACATTTTTCATAAATTATAAGAATTTGCAAATATAGATACAAAAAACAAACAGTTAAGAATCCAAAAGTGCTGGACTATCATAAGTTGCACAATCAGGAAAATATTTAAAACCTGTATTTAAAATCAGATTTTTCACATTTTGGTGTTTTAAAGATTGAAACCTCTACATTTATGCGTTTATTTGTTTTTTTGAACAAAGCTCCCTGGCACAATCCCTCATATAGTTATATTTATGCATAGTACCTAATAGAGTGCTGTGGAGTGGCTGGTTTTGTGAGCCCATACTGTACATGGTGGTGAAGACCCAAGTAAGTTCCTTTAACTCCTAAAAACTCACCTCCACCCACCCCTCTTTGCTTATTGCAGCTTGAGCACACCAGCTCATCTAAGACTCTGCTCAAACACTGTAAAACTGTTATGCGTTATACAGTGTCAAGCTGTAATGTTGGAGTAACTCAGCCACACATGTTGGACTCAGGAACCGAATGAAGAATGATGTGGAAAGTCACACGTTGAAAGTTGATGGTAGTGGTTCTGTTTGGTACATATGAAAGCCCAGATGTGTTTTTGCAACTGTCATCAGTACACTGCACCTTCAAGGCTGAAAGTTATGGTATTGACACCTTATTTTGCTCATGTGTCTTATAGCACAGGACATCTAACAAAACAGGACAATACAGCGTTCTGTAGCCTTCAAGAAATCAAATTCCAAAACAAAAATTGAACTACAGGCAGCAAAATTACAACACTTAGACAAATAGACAAAAGGGGAAATTTACATCACACAGTGCACATAAAAAAGTTAGGGATGAGAGAACAAGCATCACTTTTGTTGTAAAGGGATAACATTGAGTCATACTGTAAATGACTTCTAGAATATTAACTTGCTCTGTAAGTCTGCAGCTACACTATGTGCACTGAGGTGCGTTGAGCTAAAAGCTAACATCAGCATTCTAACGTGCACAGTGACAATGCTGAAGGGAAGCATGTTTATCACATCTGATATCAGCTTAGCACTAAACATTTAGTGCAGCTTAGGCATGGGGATGCCATTAGTTGTCTACTTCAGGAATTTGGTCATGCACTTAAAATTGGACAAATAGATTTTGGCCTGATGATGGTGCCACAGAGGTCAGAATGACAAGACTTCATGGCGATTGATTCCAGATGACAGCTGGATGTGATGGATGGTTGACATTTAGTTTATTATGTAGCAGTCCATCCCAAAAATGTGGAAATGTTTCCTTCAAAAGTGGGTCAAGGACTGACTGATGAAGCAATTAGCTAGTGCAGCCAAAGACGCATTTCTGATTGTGTTGCACAAATGCTCCTGTGGCTCAGGTCTTAGACCCTTCCTTTACATCCTGATTAGTTGGTTCAGTTACCCTCGTATAAGAGGCAGGTCAATACCTAGAGTGTCTGTTTTGCTAAAAGAAAGTTACTCCAGAACAAGAGAATGACGGCTTGTATCAGGTGCAATAAAGTGTTTTCTCCTGATAGTTTCCAGCTCTGCTTTAAAATGCTACAAGAAATGTATAAACACAGAACAACATATACACAACTACACACTAATAACAATGCTGCTAACTAAAAAAGTGCAACCAGAGCACAAAGACACTGCAACAAATTCATAACCTTGGAGCAAGTAATAAACACTGTATCCTTCAGTAGAACTGTCTGTTTGCTGATTGAGTGTGAGTAGAAGCTCTGACACAGTCTTCCAGTTCGAGTATGAAATGTGGCAGGAAGTAATGCAATTAGAAAGGGCTGAACTCATAAATGAGTATTGATTGAAGTCATTACAATCAATGTGTCAGTGGTTAACTTGTACACTGCTGTCATGTATTAAAAAGCAGCAAAAATGGAAAATGAATGAGGAATCACAACTCCTACAAAAACAAACAAGCAAAAAATACAGGATTATAATGTCACTAAAATGTCAAAATCAGACTTTGATCCATGACCTATAACTACAGAGTGTGAATGAGGTCCTGACAAGTGATTGCTCTATTGTGGCCACTGGACATCTATAACACAAGGGTGATTATACACCTCCCGACCAATCGAAGGCCATCACAGTTCACTCGGTGCGACAGCCCTTTGCTCAGCTCACCTGCACTTACTGACACCCTGACAGGAGGATCCATGAGCGCGCATCGCCGTAAAATTGATCACAACAATCCATATCAACCAGCGAAAGCCATTGGCAGAAAAAGAAGGCATTGAAAGTGCTTCGCCTTGTCTGTGATCTATCTATCTTTAGGCAGGAGCTGGGCAAGGGATCAATATGCTACAGGCGGCTCATATTTCACTGGTGGCCCAGCAGGGATGAGGGAGCGAAGAGGGGGAGAAAATCGGAAGGGAAAGATGGGATGATGACATGGCTTTGCAAGGTTCTCGGGGGGTCAATCCAGAGAACAGATAGCAGAAACAGGTGATACGGATGCAACCGAAGGTGAGAAAAGGAGAGAGAAGTTTTGTGTGTGACGAAGGAGTCAATAGTGCAGCGGAGGCTTAGATGCAACGTGGACGACGGTGCAGCCTGACAGCTTGTCGATTCAGTGAATTTATAATGAATGTTCTTTTATTCTCCGCTTTCTCTCTAACCTTTCTCTTCTCCTTTGCTCCCTTTATCTCACCTCCCTCCTCTCTTCGTTTCGAGCATCACCGCCCGACACCCACCCCACCCTGTCACAGACTCGTGTAGCCTATCATCCTGAGGGTAAACACAAAGAGTTATATGAAAGGTGCTTAGTCGCATTTCCTTCTACCCCTGCTGTTGTGGTGTCCTAATGATGCAAATGTTAGACCGGCTAATGAGCAGGAGCTATGTTTAGGCTGAAGTTTGCCGCACCGCTCGACCACCCTGTCTCATGAATAATAGCGTCGTGTCAGAGTCAAGATGTGTGTTCCTCTCAGCTCACAAATAATGACCATTACAGATGGCGCTTTCTGGAATTACACACAAGAAAAAAAAAGCAATGACAATTGTTGGTCTGTAACTGTGTCCAAAGGAAAAACTTGGCCTTTAAAATGAAAATTAATTTAAACAATTAAAATGTAAGCATCATCTGTCATGTCTTAAAACACACACACGCACACATAGCAGGCAGGGAAAGTGTATAAAAACTTCAGGTGGAACTCTGAACACCCTCTCACCTGTGCAAGTGGCGTAACCTTTTGACTCCGAGTTCATTCCGGCTGTCACCTACACATGCCTCTAAAGGGGAGCGAAACCAATAGATGTTGGCTCCGTGTTATTACAATAAACCTCATGGCTGCTTGCATTTTCTCTCCCTCCCCACCTCGTAGCTTAATCCTCCGTGCTTTTGCCCTTCAGTTTTTCAAAGACAGCCTGCAGGCTAGAATTGCCCTTTGCTGACTTGTGGCTGACAGGGAATAAGTTCCCCTCTCGTCTCCTCCCTTTTATCTCTGAGATCATACTCTGAGTGGGTCAAGATCAATGGTGCTCCCTGCAAATCTGCCCAGACTCCGGGTGCTTCTCATTGACCTTACACAGGGGTAACTGAGCACTCCTTCTCTCATTCAGTTGGCTTTCGCGTTCACTTCTATGGATAAATTCACCTGCTTTCATCAAAAAGTCATGGACCGTGCCCGCGTAGAGCCGTTTCTGGTTTAATACCAACTTCTTCTTGGCCTCAAACTGTAAGCTGCACTCCAGACGTGTATCTGGTTGAAGCCATTCAGGAACACGTGAGGTGAAGCCGGTGAGCAGCTTCCAAGTGTTAAAAGGTAAAAAAATTTTCATCACCTGAGCTAAGAAATAAATAAACTGGTCAGAAGCAAGAGTCAGCCAACCTACTTTCTTCGTACATAAACTCCATAAGAATGTTTCAGAAAGAAAAAAAAACTGATCCTAAGTGTTTAAGTCTCACTGAGAAACGTCAGTCATGTCTATATTGTTAACGCCACCTTCAGGTTTGGTAACAATCTACTGAGATTTAAAGGCAAACAGGAGTCGCAGCAGACATGACAAAGATCCCAATATCCAAGGACGTGCTGTGACAGAATGATAAATGGCTTCACATGACGGAACAGACAGGACTCTGGACACTGCAAACTTCTCGACAACAATGCGAAGGAAAAAAAAAATCAATTTCAGGTATGGCGTAGAATTAATGCGCTGTATTGACTACACTGATGGACAACTTAAGTCTGCCTCAGGGATGGGCTGTAATGTAAAATCACCAGCACAATGAATGACTATTGTATTTGATCTCCAGAGAATATCTAAAAAAAGAGTAAACAACACAAATTTCAGAAACCACAGCAAACAAAGAAATGTTCACACACTCATCCCCTGAACTCTGCCTTTATAAAGCACAGCAGCGAGACAATAAAAGCACAAGAAGCAGAGTGTAAGTGATGCTATTGCCGTCCTCAGGCCTAATACAGATCAAGACAGCAGCCCAGTCTAGATCCAGCTGGGGCTCACAGCCAACGGGATCCCTGTGAGACCCGCTTCAACAAGATGGATGACGGGCACCGAGCTTCAAACTGGGCGCACTCAGCCCAGACATCATTGGGTCCGGGCTGAATAAAAAGGTGGTGGCCCCTCGCCTGCTCTTCCCTAATAGGAGACGCTGCCTGGCTGACAGCAGCCCATAAATAACCCAGTCGGCGCGTCACTGGAAAAGAACAAACTCACCTGAGCACACTCACTCAAAGGCATCACGAGGGATGAGGTGAGATGCAAGAATATAAGGCCAGTACAGTTGTGGAATGACAACAGAGGTGTGTGAAGGTAGGTCACAGGAACATGTTTTATTATTTCTTCTTTCATACGTTGTGGTGGTCTAATAAAAGCACTTGCACACCTTTACAGGTTACATCAAATTAGCTGTCCTGTCCTCTGGCGTTGGTCATGAGACAGGAGCGTTATCAGGCGCTCAGGACCAAGTTATGTCTTTTCTTTTCATCAGTGCTCCTCAGGTGAGTCCTGTGAATCTCATTAGGATGAGAAAACTTACGATGAGGGGATTTTATTTTTAGAGGAAGCACTTGGACTTTGAATTAAGCACAAAATAAGTCCCAGCCCATCCAGACAGACATACAGTGGGGTCAAATGTGAGGACATGTCTAACTTCTTTACTTATTTTGCTGCACCTCTTAAACCCTTGGAAGTGTGGGTACGACAATAAAGTGCAGTAGTGGAAGTGTTGTACTTTACAGTTTGAGTTATTTGCGCTCTACTTGACTATTTCCATTTTCCACTAGTATATATAATTTCTCTACTACAATTCAGAAGCAAATATTGTACTTTTTTTCTCTAGTACATTTATTTGATAACTGTAGCTACATGTAATTTTGGGAGTTAACTCAATAATACAAAATTCATCCATCCATTTTCTTCTGCTCATCCAGGGTCAGGTCAGGGCAGCACAAGGCTAACCATTTCAGACGCTCCTCTCCCCAGCAATGTTTTCCAGCTCCTCCTGGAGGATCCCAAGATGTTCCCATGACAAATGAGATATGCAATCTCTTCATCGAGTCTGGGGTCTACCCCAGGGTCTCTTCCCAAAGGAAGGCACCCAGGAGGCATCCTAATCAGACGCCTGAACCACCTCACCTGGCTCCCTTCGACAATAAGAAGCAACGACTCTACTCCAAACTCCCCCCAGATGTCTGATCTCCTCATTCTATATCTAAAACTAAGCCCAGACACCCTACAGAGGAAACTCATTTTGGAAGGTTGCAACTATAATTTTACTCTAACCAGAGCTCATGAACATAGGTGCAGGTTGGAACGTACATCAGCTGGTAAATTGAGAGCTTTGCCTTCTGGCTCAGCTCCCTCTTCATTCACATTGCTGCTGCTGCTGTACCATCTATCCATCTCACACTCCGTTTTCCTGTTACTTGTGGCCATGGTCCCACAATACCTAAACTCCTTTGCTTTGGACAGGAACTCACCCCAAACTCAAAGGGAACAATCCACCAGTTTCCAGCAGGGAACCTTGGCCTTAAATCTGGAGGTGTTGACTCTTAGGCCACGACTTCATGAGACCAACAGAACCACGTCATCAAAGGTGTCCAAATTGGACGCCCTCCTCACCCCGGCTGTGCCTTGAGATTCCGTCCACGAATATCACAAACAGGACTGGAGACAAGGTGCAAGCCTGACGGAGTCCGTAAGTCACTGGAAATGCGTTTGACTTGTGTTGAGAATTTGAACACAACCATGGCTGATAACAATGGCCTAGATGTAATGTCATGCTCATGTTGTGCTTAAATGACATAATTACCTATAAAAAAAAAAAACTCACCAGCAGACTTCAGATTTTAAACAAACAGCATTATGCTCTATTAGCTTTCTGTAGCACGAGTTAACCAGCTTAAACTCTTAGCAACTGTAGGGTAAACATCCCTGTTGATTGGTAATTTGACATGTAAAGAATTTTTAAAATATCAGTGACAATAAAGTTATAGTAAAGTTGTAACTTTTTTCCTCAGTTTATTCGTTCTAAATGAATTGGTAAGAATCATTAATAATCAAACAACATCAAGATTTGAAAAATAAACAGAATTTTATGCACAAGTAATGTTTCTGTATTGATCAAAATGACTCATGAGGCAAGATTCCTTCCAAGATGTTACATTTAGTTTAAAATAACTAAAGTGCAAACTGTTATGATTTAATTAGCTTCTAAATTTGATCACTTAAGCATACTTCTCTTTAACTGATATTCAAAACATACGTAATTTAAAAGGAAATAGACATGGTATGGCCTTTTCCAACTTTAACATATATGAACCATATTAACCCTGTGATTCTGCCGTGGGTTTGACTTGTTTGTGACCTGCTAAATACATCTTATTGCTCTACCTCCAGGCCAGAGCGAAAATATGGTAACAAAGAGCCTGTTTGGAGGTCCTGGAGGTTGTACAGTCTTCAGGCTATCAGCTAGAGACACTAAGCAACTTGTGTCCTAATGACCTTGACTGTATAAAACCCCTTTGTATTCCTTTCACTCATTCCTCTCAGCTCATTTCTGAACTGCTAGTATGAGTCCATCTGCAGATGCTAAATTAAACTCACAGAAAGACAAACTTTACAACTTCATGCCTTTTTTTTTTTTTTTTTTAAACACAATCCACATTCTTCTTAGTATTTCTTTTCTTTGTTGACACAAATAGTCTTGGTGCCGGTAAAACCCAATGAAGTCAAATCAGGCTGAAATTGAAGAAAACCCAAATCGCCTGTACTCCACGTCACGTGATTGGTCTGCGTCATGACGTACCGCGGAAGTAATTCAGCCAAGATGGCTGCGTCCTTGACAGGCATGTTTTGGTTTCACTGAAGTGTCAGACATGCACAACAGTTGCAGATTTACCGGCTTACACGACTGTCAAGGAAAATCTGAGAGCGGAACATGGAGAGACGAGAGTTCGTCGCGTCCCTGGTGGTAAGACGGTCATTTTCTACGATGTGGAGCTTTAGATAACTCAGCATCTTCTCAAGTACCTGCAACAAATAGACACCTTCGCAGCTCTTTGTGATTTAAACAAATTTACTTGCAAAATATATTAGACTGATCAAAACGCTAAACTTTAAGTACTCGTGTAACCTACAGCACCGGTTTGTAACATTTTTAATCCAAACTAACGGGTGTTTTTACTCGATAAACGAGAACAGTGCAGACAGGAAGCTAATAGTTGCAAAACTAAACTAGGCAGAAACTGTTTCTGCGGTCTGAATAGATTTCTTCTATAGTGACAAATCATAATTTGTTGTCCTTCTCAATCGTGTTTTCACAGAGGTCGGCACTCTTCCCAGTTCAGCAGTCTCCAGATTGAAACCTAATAATTACATCATTTTTCAGTTATTTCGGAGTATAGTGAATATAGAATGTAAGACACTGTTCTTAAAGCAAAGTAAGTTTCTATTTACTGCAACAGCAGTTGGTCTCTGATTTACAGCTAGAAGCATAGATAAAGATTTGCCTTGGAAATATAAATATGTACACAATGTATAATACAAAGGAGATAACACATAACACAGTACCGCTGATAATCAGAATATATCTGCTTTCTTTGTTGCAAACAAAAAAATAAAAAAATCTGTCCATTGTCTAATCATAGCTTATCTAACTAACTACAGCAACTTACAACAACGAAATAAAAGAGTTATTTTATTGCTACTTGGTGACCTGTGAACATATATTGGTTCCTTTAATGATTAGAGTGTTGTTCTGTACGGAGGCACCCATAAACACACTAATGTTGCTTCTGCAAAGGTTCCTGTTGAATGGAAAAATCTTTGTAATAAAACATTTTATGTGGCATAAAAATATTTTGACTACAGTAAACACATTAGATTTTTACAAAGAGTAAAGTAATATCTCACATTTTGAGCAACTATATCATATAATTTAGATACACATGTAGTTATAGATGTAGTTTTTTTTTTTTACCAACATTTAGAAGAACGGCTTTACTTAATCCCTCTACTTATGTTTTACTTAATAAAAACAAGAAGAAAACTTTTAATTCTAAACTATTCATTGATTATTAAATTATTATTGGTAATTCAAAGCTCCTTTATATTATATAATTATAATATTCGTAGTATTGACACTTTACTTGCCGTAGCTACCTCCCTAAAAACAAACAGCAGATATTTGAAGTTAGTAACTAGCTGGTGAGACCAGTGGAGCATTGAGCTGCTAAATAGTCTGGTTTTTGCTTTAAGAGTTGGTAGACAACTAAGCAGAAGAGAAGGTTGAATATTAGATTTAATTTAGAGGGCAAAACTAGCCTTTTTTTGTTTGTAAATATTCAACTGTTGGCTACATAGAAAGGTGATATTGTTGTGTATTGATATTATGTTTACTGCTTAGTGTCTGTTGATGCAGCACAAAGGAAAAGAAAGGGAATACATTTTTCACCACTAAGGTTATAGGGTGTATATTTGAACATCACAAAGTGACTGTCTCTGCAGGCAGGAGGCTGTGCGGGGATGTGTGTTGATCTGACCCTGTTCCCCTTGGACACCATTAAGACCAGACTGCAGAGTCAGCAGGGCTTCTACAAGGCAGGAGGCTTTAGGGGCATCTACGCCGGGGTCCCATCTGCTGCTGTTGGCTCCTTCCCCAATGGTAAGACATTGATTGTGATATTTAGGTTCACCGGTAACAGTTGTTTGTGATGGGCAGTCACTCGGAGGTACATACTAAACAATCTTTGAGTGCTCTCATTTAGTCAAGATCTAAGCTGTGCTGATTATAATATCAACAGAATGACTATTTGAAATGAATTTATTTTGTTTCCTTGTTATCCCTGAAGTCACAGCACAGTGATAATGAGTTCAGTTTATATTGTTGTGGACTTTTGTTGATTTGTGATTGTGGGTTGAACACATCGGTTTGGTAATTCACAACTTAATTCATTTTATCCCTTTATTTAGGTTTTTGATTGTGCATTTAAGCAATCACCTTGTATTCTGTGAAACGAAGCTAGTCCCATGAAAACTGTTGCCTTTTTCTACATATGAGAGCAAGCAAACACTTGATCCTCTTTGAAACAGTGTCTAGAGATTAAGAGGGTATATTCAAACAAATGACACATAAAATTGACAACTTGTAGTCATTTTCATAATTACAGGAAGAAGAAAAAAACAGATCAGTGACATGGACTGAAGGGAATTGGTTGTCCCAGATTAGATGCCATTAGATCAGAACCTCCTCAGGAAGAGAGAGGTGGAACATCTCTCCTTTAAACCTCTAACATCCAGGGTTGAAGTGTGTGGTGTCATCCTGCCAAGATCTAAAGCGCTCCCTGAGGCCTTCAGAAAAATATGTTTGTGAATGGCAAGGGATTTAAAAAGATCTCTACTATTTGAAATTAATCATGTGGAAAATCATCTACAAGTGGCAGGGATTTAAATTGACAGCTGTTTTCTCCAGGACTAGTTGCTACAGAAAATTCAACTGAAGAGCAAAGTCTACAAAGAACCTCCAAATTGTATCACAGGATCTGCAGACAACTCTTATGACTGCTGTGTCGACAATCACAAATGTCATACTTGACCTGCGTTGAAGGCATGCCAGGGTAAAGCCTTTGCTACGACTATGAAAGCAATGTGAGGTTTGAGGTTTGCTTTAGTGCAGAAACAATTAGTCAAAAAAAAAAAGGATTCCTTCATCAACAAAAAATTAATTGGCAGCTAAAGAAGAAGAAAATGCCAAACCTTCTCTTGCTACAGCATCTTAGGTGTGATTGTTTGCTGCTGTTTTATGTAATTGTGAATTGAATATATTTAAATTCAAGAGTGTTTGTCAGACAAAGTTAGCAATTTAAAGACATCATTGTGGGTTTTAGAAAATTGCAAAGCCCATTTTTTTGGTGATTTTTATTATTTTATAGGAAGAATTATGCTTTGACATTTTAGAACCTTAAAACAGTTGATGCTCTAAAGCTTGTCTTTAAATGGTTCAAATGCAGCTGCCTAACCAACATTGCTTTGTATATATATATATTCTTTAATATACCGTGTTTGTTTTCTTCACACCTTTTATGTTTTACGTAAAGCAAATGGATTTGCCTTGTAGTTGAAATACTCTGTACAAATAAGCCTTACGACTTGCCTTTGCAGAATCCTTTCAGAGCCTTACTGCTTTACTTTACTGTTTTCCACAGCCAGGTGATGTATTAGTAATGGTCAGCTTATGAAGAAGGAGCAGATCATCTGCAGGGTGGAAACAAACAGTTTCATCACAGTGTTGAATCAGAAATATACATTTTCAATTGTTCTGTTTGCTCATGCACGACTCTTACAAACTTTTCGACGTCTGTCTCCCATTTCATCTACGTTTCCAAGCAGATGTTTGAATGGAAGAAGTAATAAATACAAGAATATTTTTTGAAAAGTCACTTTGGTTTGAGGCTACTTCAGTTGGGTACTGCAGAGCGGAAATGGAACCACTGGCATTTGATAATTAATAGACCATTTAGTTGGATACAGTTGGATAAATCTTTTGAATTAATGAGTCAGTATGACTAAGCCCAAACCCTTTACAAGAGCACGTCACCCAGACTGACAAAGATGAGTCGCTCGAGCTGTATGATGTCGGTTTAAATGTAGTCCAATCTTTTTCTTTTGGACACTTGGAAGATCAATTTATTTAACTTGTGGGAGGAAGAAAGAACTCTTTCCACATGAGATATATTTAACTTTGTTTGCTTTTACACGTGTTGTTAACGCACACACGCATCCACACACACTCACCTCAGTTTCTCCCCTGTCAGTGGTAGTGAGGGATATTAATTGCTCTATGCTGGTTGACTAATGGGCCTTAAATGGCTGCGGTTCTGCTTGGTTTCAGCTGCTGCTTTCTTTGTCACCTACGATTGCACAAAGTCCCTCCTCGGCGCCGGCGGAACGCTCGCATCGCCACGCATGGCACCCGTCACTCACATGGTGGCCGCCTCCCTGGGAGAAATAGTAAGTCATTCTGTCCCTTTCATTCTCCCCATCCCTTGTCTCCTCTCATGTGGATTTGTGCCCCTTTCTCACTCTGCCAGCACACTTTTAAGTCATTTTTTTTATTTGTTTATGCCTAACTCATTCCCAGTCCTTCCATCTTTAGAAGGCCAGCTGTGTTTTTGCTTGTTTTTTTTTTGCTCTTCTGTGTTCTTTCCCTTGTTGTTTCTTTCTCACCACTGTTCGTCCCAAATGAACACCAGCAGCATGTCTGCTAATGTTATTGCCTTTTAAATTTCACAGACTACTATTCCGGGGAGGAGCAGGGGAGGGACAGGGGGGGCAAGGTTGTGGTTTTGGCTGTAGGCCTCGGGGTCCATCTGGGTGAGTTAAGAGGGCTTCCTCAGAACAGTCCCAGGCTTTCCCTCACCAGCTGGGTAAATAAGATCTCATTACTGCCTATTGACTCATCTACTTTCCCAGCTCAGACCCCCGGACTCTGCCAATCTAGTCTGGGGAACTCGGGCTTGAAACCAGTGAGGAGCAGTACAATTTCTTCAGCCCATCCTCTCCCAGTCGCTCTTAGGGAACCACTGCATGCGAGCCACATGGGGGGCCACGGGTATTCACACTGGCATTGAGGGGGGGTACGGAGATGGGGGTATGGAAAGAGAGATGCCCCCCCGCTATACCCCAGGCTGTCTGCAAAATGCTCCGTCTTCAGTATTCATGGCTTTTGGATGGGTGTAATTTCGCCAAGTTTTGCATGTTTATGAAAAGGGATTATTCCTCTTGGGAGGATGTTGGCCCTACTTGAGTTTATCTGCGTCTTTGACCCTCATAGTGTTCAGAAGAGGGCACTATGTCACTTCTAGATTCACATTCACAAGGAGCTGCATCTTGTTTCTGACTTCTAGTTGTTACCATCAATGTAGCAGCTATTGCAGATACTGTTGGGGTGTAATTTTTAAACAACTGGTACCAGGGATGTTAATGATTCATTGCCAATAATAATTTAACCATGAATGTTTTTATTTTGGACATGTGAGAAACATAAAAAAGCCACAAAAACAAATCAAAATATTCAAAACATCAACAAACCAAACAAAGAAACAACAATTGCATTTACATGTACCAACCAGTAATGCAGGAAACATGACATGCATGTCAGAAAATGTGTTGTATATTAGCTGCAGTGCACGGATGCAACACCAGGTGGTGCTTCTTGCTGTTTAATGAGATGGAATGCTGCAGCTTATTTACTGTGTTTAGTTCTATTCAGGACTTTTGGGGTATTTTGGACCCCAGGCCATTTGGTTTAGGTGACAGGTATTTTTAAAAGTGTTTTTTTAAATATAAAAAGAGAGTGGGCTGCAAGGTGGCGCAGTTGGTAGCACTGTAGCCTTGCAACAAGGTCGCCGGTGGGGGCACGGGGATCTTTCTGCGTGGAGTTTGCATGTTCTCCCCGTGCAGCGTGGGTTCTCTCAGGGTTCTCCGGCTTCCTCCCATAAGTCCAAACACGTTGAGGTTAATTGGTGATTCTAAATTGTCCCTAGGCGTGAATGTGAGTGTGCTTGGTTGTCTGTCTCTAAGTGTAGCCCTGTGATAGACTGATGACCTGTCCAGGGTGTCCCCTGCCTTCACCCTAAGTCAGCTGGGATAGACTCCAGCCCCCCATGACCCTAGTGAGGATTAAGCGGTGTATAGATAATGGATGGATGGATATAAAAAGAGGGACACTTCTCATGCATTTGGAACCAAAAATACGTCAACTTATCAGAAAATGTATTTAACATAATATAAAAGTCTACAATGAGTACCAACAAATATTTTGCACATCTTCTTTCTTGGGGTCCAATGGACCCCGAAAGACCTTCTATGTATGGCAACATGAAAGTCCTGAATAGGGCTAATACTGTAGTGACCTGACAAGGCCGTTGCTCGGATTATGGGTAGTTCTGTGTTGGCAAACAGAAAGCATTGTGGGGCTTTAGCTAGCAACGGTCACCATGACAGACACTCCTGTGGTGGTTGATGACTTTCTGCCAGCACTCATGCATTAGAAACAAGCAAAGAACAATGAGGACAGTCTTCTTATAGCTCTCATAGCAATTGTAACTAAGCTGATTTCAAGTAAATATTACATGCTCATGGTTAAAAATGTCTTGTTCAGCATATGAAAGAATGTCTACTGTATTCTATTAGTTTAATTATGGACTGTTCACGGCCGACTGTCGGGTAAGAAGATGATGAAAAATGTGCCTCCCTAATTGGACATTTTTTCAGCATTTAGTCTGCGTCACATTCAGATGAATGTAAAAAAGGTGAAGCAAAGGTTGTGACTACTTTTAACCCCGTTCTGGATTTGAGCACATCAAAGGCACAAATCCACAGAGTGAAGCTGAGCAGAGCAGGGGCGGTATCTCGCTGCATTCTGGCAACTGAATTCATCTTGTTCAAAGACAGTAATCTTGAGGCTTAGCCATGAAAGGCCTACCCTGGTGCTGCCCCAAGTTGTATGCAAGGTCTGAACGCCTGCACTGTGATGCAACAGCTGCCACATATGATTCTGCATCTCCTCAGTCATTCCTAATGACTTTTAATTAAAAGTTGTAGCACTGAGGGTCCAACCATTTAACAGTTAGTTGATTATTGATGGATTGTTTAAGCAAATATGCCACATGTTTGTTGGGTACAGCCCCTCAAATGCAAAGTTTTGCTGCTTATTTCTGCTCTGTGTTACGTACCTCTGTCACCGATGCTGTGGGGACATGTGTGTGTGTGTGTCAGAACAGCATCTTATTTTAGCACTCAATAACTTCTTTTAGCACCATCCTGCAACACCTCTGGGACCTGCTTGCAACCACCAGGTTACCAGCCGCTGCCTTTGTTTTTTTCTTCTCTTTGGTCAATAGGATGAACAGCTGTGTACTTTGTTTTTCTATTGTGTGTTTTTTCTACACTTTATTGTAGAAGTTTGTGACTGAAATTAGGGCTGCACGATGTACTGTTTCAGCTTCGAGGTTGTGATATGCGCATGAGTAATAGTCACATCCCAGGACGTGCGATGTGAAGTC